>NC_057813.1:612205773-612480715 GCF_018294505.1 Triticum aestivum
GACCGTAGCGCTCCAACACAAGTCCGTTTTGTCCGTTTTGCGGTATGCCACACCCCTCCCGATCAACAGGACCCCCGTTTCGACCGTAGGAAGTCCGTTTCATCCGTTTTGCGGTACGCCACACCCCTCCCGATCAACAGGACCCCCGTTTCGACCGTAGGAGGTCCGTTTCCTCTGTTCTGTGGTACGCCAGGCCTCGTTTCCATCGCTTGTTCTGTCCAAGCCGGTTGGCTCCCACGCGTTCCGTTGCCTCCCGATGAACACGACACATTCCGTTGCCTCCCCATGAACACGACGCATTCCGTTGCCTCCCCATGAACATGACGCATTCCGTTGCCTCCCCATGAACACGAGCCCTCGCCGTACGTATGCGCGACTAGGCGTTCGAGACCCCGCCCGTATGTACACATACGTGGCTGTATTTTCTTTCTTCCACCCTGGCCGCTGTACGTACGTGTACATGCTACGTGCGCGCCTCTACTACGACACGTACGCGCCTCTACTACGACATGTGCGCGCCTCTACATCGACCAGTATATATGTATGTACAAGTTCGCGACCAGAATGACAACACTACGTACGCTTCGACCAGGTGGGTCCCGACTGTCAGGCAATTCCTTGCATGTGAAAATGTAGCTGGTGGGTCCCAGCAGTCAGAGGGGCAAATCGTTTTTTTTTGCCCGGACGCACTTCCTTTGCGTGCGAAGATGTAGATGGTGGGTCCCAGTAGTCAGGGGGGCGAATCGTTTTTTTTGCCCGAACGCACTTCCTTGCGTGCGAAGATGTAGCTGGTGGGTCCCAGCAGTCAGGGGGGCGAATCGTTTTTTTTGCCCGGACGCACTTCCTTGCGTGCGAAGGTGTAGCTGGTGGGTCCCAGCAGTTAGGGGGAACATTTTTCTCGCTAAATATGGTGGCCCATCCGGTGGGTCCCCGCTGTCAGGTGGAGGAATAATTATTTTGCACGTAATAAGGAGGCACTTCCTTGCTGCGGCCGTGGACCCAGCTGTCAGCCTCTCCACGTACAGTCCACATCCGATGGAAGCCGTTCCTTGACCATGTTGACCACGCCACGCCGAGAGCACCAGGGCGGTGGACGACAGCGAGGCCTAGGAAGGGACGACACGGAGCCGGGGAAGACGCGGCAGTGGATGCCCATGAGTAGAGGAGTAGGAGGGTTCACTGGTTCGCTGCGGTGTGAGGCTGCCGTCGCCGCAGAATAACAGGGGGTGTGGGTGAGTAGAGGGATGGCCTGGCCAAGGGTGGGAGTAGTAGGAGGCGGTGATGCCTCCGCCGCATCGCAGCCGGCCACGGGAGGCAGGAGCACGAGGCACGACCGGCGCTGGTTTGGGCGGCTGGAGCAAGAAGACCAGAGGTTGAAGAAGCACTACGGCCGTTGGATGGACATCGTACGGTCACTGGAGCTAGAATCATGCATATTGACTAAGTTGACAAAGCCCTCCGTCCCTGTCAACTTAGTAGGCCCACAAGTCAGCCTGCCACTATACTGGGTCCCAGCTAACAGGGGGAGTATTCATTTTATTTGTGCGTAATAAGGAGGCACTTGCTTGCGTATGAAGATATAACTGGTGGGTCCGAGCTGTCAGAGCCGGCTGTGGGGAGGAGGGAGCAGGCAGTCCCGCCGGCGCTTGTTTCAGCGGCTGGAGCAGGAAGAGCAGAGATTGAAGAAGCACGATGGCCGTTGGATGGCCATGCAACAGTCACTGCTTGTGCGTCAACCTTTTTTTAGGAAAGCCTCAAATCTGTGGAAAACAACATACAACCCATCTGCCATTATTTTTAATAATTTACAGCCCATTTGCTAATTCTTAAGGTTTTTTTGGAGTCCATATTCTTTTTGTTAGCATTACAGCCCATATTGTGGCCACGGTTAAAAATTTATACGAAATTTTGCATATTTTGGCGCGGTCCAAACTGTTTTTAATCCCAAAATTTCGACTCACATTCAAACTAATTTTAAAAATAAATGTATATCAATATAAAATCCAACAAATTCTCCACGCATAAAAATTAATGTAATTTAAAATCTCGAAATGAAAAAAAAGATATTTGAAACTAACTGCCGGTTTGATGTGTTTTAAAAATGTACAACCCATTTCTCATTACTGATGGGCCATTTTCTCGGCCAGCCGAATTGAAGCTCTCCTTGTCTTGAAAGATTTGTAGCCCAACAGGCCTGACAAAGCAACTTACTTGGCAAATCACAAAAAAAACTGGGTTGTGGCCGTGGACCCAGCTGTCAACCTCTACATGTACAATACTCTCCTGATGGAATGTCATTGACCACATTGACCACGCCGTGCCGAGAGCACCAAGGCAGTGGACAACGGCGAGGCCTAGGAAGGGGACAACACGGAGCCGAGTAAGACGCGGTAGTGGATGCCCACGCGGAGAGGACTACCAGGGTTCACTGGTTCAGCTGTGGTGTGAGGCTGCCGTCGCTGCAGGGCCTGGCTAGCGGTGGGAGTAGTAGGGGGCGATGAGGCCTCAAAGGCAGCACAGCCAGCCACTGGAGGCAGGAGCAGGCGGTCTCCCCGGCACTGGTTTGGGCGGCTGGTGCAAGAAGAGCAGCAATTGAAGAAGCAGCAGGACCGTTCGATTCAAATCCAACGGTTACTGCTGCTAGAATCGTTTGTTGACTAAGTTGACAAGCCCTGCGTACGCGTCAACGTAGTAGGCCCACAGGTCAGCCTCCCAACCGGTGCGCCCCAGATGTCAGTGGGAGGAATCATTTTTTTCGCGTAATAAGGAGGCAGTTGATTGCGTGCGGCCAGGACAGCGGAGGGAGTAGGGTGGGCCGGGGAAGCCTGCGTGGCATCACTGCGGGCCACAAGAGGAGGGAGCAGGCAGTCCCGCCGGCGCTAGTTTAGGCAGCTGGAGCAGGAAGATCAGAGATTGAAGAAGCACGGCGGCTAGAATCGTGTGTTCACTGATAAAGCCTTGTGTAAACAAATCAGCCTCGAAATCTGTGGCGTGTACACCCCATTTGCTATTATTTTTATAATTTTTACTCATTTTCTAATTCATATGGAATTTATTGCAGCCCGTTTTCCATTTTTAGAATTGCCGACCATTTTCTGGTCAGTACCAGGGTCAAAAAATTAACTAAATATGTGGGAAATTTTTGCTGGGGAACAAAATATTCTTAATCCAAAAATTAATAGCCATACTAAAACAAATTTAAAAATAAGTTAGTACTATGTCATGTTAAATCCAATGAAATACGTATAAGATATCAGTGAAGAACAAAATTCAAAAAAACTAATATCCCATTTGCTCGTCTTGAAAGATTTGCAGCCCAGTAATTCGGAGAAAACAAATAGGCCTAGCTTGGGTATTCTTCAAAAAGAAATACTGGGCTACCTATTTTCCCAAAGAACTGGTGCATGAGCATTTAGCTTTATTTATTTATTTACTTATTTATGTTTAGGGGACCATGAGCATGTACCTGGGCCAGATTCATGTGAGAGCGTCCCTTCCAGTTAATTATGGGCTTCTCTATTGGGCCTTCATCAGTGGGTTGCATGTTATCAACTAGTGGAAAATGTGTTCCGTATGAAAAATAGTATGAGCTACGTATGGTATGGGGCACTAAAGGATCGAACCATGCAACGACTTCCAAAACATTATGTTTGTCGTTCTAACAACACATTTATATTCAACCAACAGACGAAATATACTACTGATTGTACATTGGAAACAGCAGCAGCAGCAACCAGGGCTGGGGGTGCAACAGAAGCAGTAAACAGGACAGAAGAGTGAACACGCAACTCTCTCTTCCAAACCAAACATCAACCATCATTACAAAAGGGCTACCAAAAAAGAACAAGTGTATGCATCAAACTAAATAAAGATCCTACTACACCAAGTGTACGCATCTAACTAACTGGCTCAGTTAGACCTTACTATTTATTAAGCTGTGGAGATTGGCTGACGGCTTGAACCAGATGGGTGCCTGACGGGGGAAACTCCAGCCAGCAGGTCGAAGTCTGATACTTGCGACCCTCTCTCCTACTTTGGGCTACAGAGCGTGGCGGCACATATTAGGGTATGGTGCATGCAGAGACGCATGGTACACCATGTACACACAGTTTTGCCTGATGAATGAAACCGCGCTTCCATCATGATCCTTGTCGTCGCCTATCTCCTGGTTAATCGGATAATTCAATCCGACAAACAGAGAGCGTGTGCCAAGGCTACTTACCAGCCTCCAGTCAAAAATTCCTGAAGGCCCAGAGAAGCTGGGATCTTGCTCAAAGACCTTGCAGTGACTGTGATTGTATTCCACGAAACAACACGCCCGGTACGTGCGAACGGTCATCAATCTTTCGCCGTCGTCTGATCGAGCCAGGAACCACCTGCAACTGCCATGCTGCTTTTCTTTGAAAGGTTCTGGGATTAGGAAGGGTAGGGACACCAGGCGGCCTACAACATCATATCAAGTTGGAGTCAAATAAAAAAGGGCTCTTGATTTATTCAATCTTAAGAACAACATGTTATGAGCATGAATATTTTTTCAGTAAATGTTGACAGTAATATAAGCAAGCCATCATGATATCATAGGAAAGTAACAGACTGCTGTAACAACCGTTTGTAGCGATGACTAGAGTAGGCCAGCAATACGTCCAGCCATAGAAGGAGTCGACAGCGTAAATGAAGCCCTTGTGTTCAATGGCATCAGAGAACCATGGAGGATGTATGATCCTGCGATGGACGTGCAGATTTATCCACTTACCGCAGTGACCTGTCAGATAGGCGAGACCGCGGTTGAAGAATGCAATTAGCCTGAAATCTTTATAATTCCCAGATCTTGTGGGCACTTGGTAGATTACAACCTTGAGCAAATCAAACTTGGTATCATGTTGGCTACTGTAAGATTCCGAGTATTCTGGGCCGCGGTGCCAAAGCAGTGCATTGTTAATCGAAGGAAGGGGGATCAATCACCGGGTGTAGACCTCCACGAGCATCCAGCTGCCGCGACCGTCGACGAGCACCATCCAAGACGTGTTCATGCCGACCCAGTACATACTGTTAATGTAGCTGAGGCTGACGGGGATCGGATCGCAGTGAAGGGGGTTGATGCTCGCCACCCTACGATCGTTATGCTGCGTGACACGCCGTTTCTAAAGATCAGGCGGCATCAGCAAGCAAGGAGCTAGCTTAAAAAGCTCCGGCCCGAGGGCTTTGAGTAAATGGTACAACCCCGACGAGCATGCGGCGAGCGGCATGGTACAGAGATTGTCCACACACGAAACAATGAGCTTGATTACCTCTGCGGGGAGCGAATTCCAGCCACTCTTTCGGTGGACGCTGCTCGGTTCTTCCATTGTTAGTGCTTGGGTTTCTGACGAGGGGGGAGGCGCCTTAGCGGGGATGGAAGCTTGGACGAGATTATGTGCGGACAAAGATGGAGAAGCGAATATATGCTGCGGGAAGTGGACAAGTGATGATGACTACAGCACGCCACTTGACTTACGAGACACATACCAGCAGCGTAGGGTCATATGGATGCCAGACAACTTGCTTGAGTGATCACAGTACTGGTACTCCCTACAGTACCTACTATAGTACTATGCCCTAGCTTGCTAGAGTAGAGTAGTAGAGTAGGACTCTGCTCTACTACTAGCACCGGAGGAGTAGTATATTCTAATCTAAAATAGTTACAAACTTCGATGCCCGATCGTGGAACGACTACGAACCATGCTCAAAGACCGTGTCTACGTGGTGTTTGGACTTATATGCAAAAAAATAGCAAGATGCCCGTGCATTGCACGGCACACCATCATCACCAACTCGGTTTTTTCTCTACTGCTACTCCTATAAAAGACTCAGTTGGTGATGATGGAGGCGAGGAGGAGTGTTCAGCCGGGCGTGCAGCGGACGGCGCAACACTATTCGATTTGTTATAAAAAGTACTTATAGAGATAGAGACATAGGGAGGACCACGAGGTAAGGCCTTATCTGTAAATGTGGAGAGAGGTGCGGGTATCTTTTGTAAAATATAGATCGGACGGTCTATATTACAAGATGGCAGGCAAACCATCATCACCAACTCGGTTTTCTATAAGAGTAGATATATATAGATATAGATAGATAGAGACTAGGGAGTACTAGTAAGGACACCATCTACTGCTTCGTGTGCTACTCCTGTGCTCCATTCGACGGCCGCAACGTCCCCTATAGCCACTCCCTCCTGCACTCCATTCGGCGGGCGCTGTTGAAATCTGGGGAGCGCACTCTCGCGATTGCTGGCAGCCACGACTTCACCGACGACGACTTCTTCCCCAACCTCGGCAACCTCTTCCTCAATGACATGGGCGACAACCTCAATGCCAACGGTGCTGCTCCCGTTGCACCGTATGTGTTTCTGTCTTTCCTATTCGAAATCGTGGTAGAATTCATGTTTCTACTCTGTATCCTACTACTATGCTAGTCCACATGATTAGTTTCATCTCTATTATAGCCGTCATGATTTATTTTGTGCTTATTCGGATTAAATCTCGTAGTAACTTGCTCACATATTCAACTGGCGCAACATCCCCTACAGCCACTCCCATTGCATGAACGGCCTGGTCGATGCCTCCAAGGAGCCCTTCGTCCACTGCTATGAGTGTCCGATGCCGTTTTGTGGCTCGCCGGCGGACATGGTACATCACCTCACAGATGTGTGCAGCGGTCACTGCTGGCCCTTGGCGGAGAACATCAAGTACGACACGTGCTACCGGTTCACCATGCCGGAGTGGCTGGAGGATCACCGCCGCCTGCTAGTCTCGGAGGAGGACGGCAGCGTCTTCCTCTTGATCATGGGCACCGGCGAGGCCCGCGCAGGCCGCCACCCCGTCTTTGTAGCGTGCGTCAGGGGCGTCGCCGCTGATGCTGACACTGACACAAGGTAGATGTACGGGTGCAAGGTCAATGTTACTACCCCTCCGGGTCACGTGGGCGGTGAAACTGGCCTCATCGGACAGACTTGGAATCTGAGGAGCTGGGACTATGCCGCCAATGTGGACTTGGAAAACCCATGGCATCCGTTCTATCCTTTACCCGCCAACTCGGTGCACGGGGACTCTAAGGAGGTTCACCTGGACATACGCATTATCAAGTGCACTTAGAAAACATGTAGTGTGTGTGTGGGCGCTTATGGCCCGTGTCTTTGCTGCTTTTGATTCTTCAAGCTTGTCGTTAAACTTGAGTGGCTTTCGCCGCAGTCCTTCCTTTGAACTACTCCTCTCAGTGAGATGATGTAAGACACTTTGGGTTTCATTTGATAATGGAACCGGGGAGGAGCCTCCCTGTTCTTCTAAAAAAATATGCATTATCAAGTTAAATTTTGATCATTAGTCTTCGCTTAATGTAATCCGCTGTCTAAGCATGTGGAGACTTCCATGCAGGATCTTGCTCTATTGGAGTATCGCGCATGAATAAAAGTGTATCCGTTTATGGTTTAGTCTAGAATCTTCCATGTACGAATTTTTACTACAGTACTAGTGAAAGACTTACGACGAACCATTTCTTACATCTCCTCTGCCCCCTTGCAAGTCATCCTGATTTAATCCCTCCGTCTAGGTGTATAAGGGCATGGTTAATATTACTTAATAGTATAGCCAACTGTTGACTATAAGAAAGTGCCATGTCATTTGTAGCCAACATGTATAACAATCGATACTCAAAAACTAATTCTTAAAGATCATTTCTTGCAAAGCACAATAAGTGTTATTTCTTCACAAGTTTTGGATGCAGGTTGAACAGTTGAACGCTTTGTTTGCAAAAGATACCTTTTTATCTATTTCACCCGGATGTTTGTGAGCTCTAGAGATGAGATAATATCCGAAGAAACCTATCGATACCCGTTACACATGAGATGACCCCCACATCCTTTGTCAAAATAAACAACTCCCCGATCAATGCATTTCACTCTTCGGTGCAACGCACGGGGACCTTACTACTATAGATTAGTACGACCAAAAATTGAACTAACATTATATATAGTACGATAAATACTGATGCATGTCACCTAAAATTATATCATTCAAAACTATGTTCAAATATGAATCCAACGATATAGTTTTTGTTGACATGCACTAACATTTTGTCAGTTAAATCTTCAGTCAAATTCAATGGGGGACTAATAAACCACGACCGATGTAGTACAAGTGTAGAGGGCGGCGCTGCACGGGAGTCTCACCTCTCACCCCGCTCGTGGCGTGGCAGTAAAGCCGTCATATCACAAAACCCAACCACTCCCAGTGCCTGGTAAAATAAACGGACAAGCAACCATCACATCCCTTCATCTTTTTTGCATTTCATCTCTCTGCATTTAGTTTCTCCGGTTCATCTCCCACGCTCGATCCCTAGCTACTACTCCTAGGGCCAGTTCTTTTGGCGGCTTCCCCAGCTTTTCCCACAAGACTAGTCATAGTGGAGAGTAACAATAAGGTGCCTCACTCATTTATTTGGGCTTCTAAACTACTACTTCGTCCTCGTTTATTCCTCACCATTGTAATTTGTGCTAAATTTTGACCAAAGATTTAAATGATAAAATGTTACTCAAAACACTTAGGCGCGGTGCATCTAGGTGTGTAAGTCATCTTACGAAAACCAAATAATCCGAAAACACTTAGGCGCGGTGCAATAACTTCTACCTTGTTTCTTGTTTGTTGACATATCAACTAATAAGAGATAAAGAGTGTGCATGCTTTTAATGACTTGAGATATCAAACACGACATGCAGTGGTTAGTTCATTGCATGCAATACTATTAATTAACAAATAAACATTAACGTTTCTTGTTTTCTCCTCCTCCTTGGTCACGGTGCACAGAGAAATAACCACAAAGAAGGAAGCTAAAAGTAAACAATCAAACGAGCATTTTTGCATTTGTTTTGCATTGAATCATTTCACAAGCTTGACTAGTGATGTTTTTCCACTTTTACAAAAACCGCATCGTAATGTTCAAACGTGCATTTGCACGTACATAAGTAATAGTAGTACTCCCTTCGTCTAGGTGTACAAGTCTTCCCTCCTTCTTGGTCACCGTGCACAACCAAAGATGACTTATTGACCTGGACGGAGGGAGTAGCACAGTCTGCAAGCATATATCGAGAGAGACATGTAGTCCGATAGTATATAGTAAAGTTTGTGCTATATGCACATACTTGCAAAATGCATAATAATACACAACGTTTCCAAACTTTCCCTTTTACATACTTAATTAAGGACGCTAAAAATTCCTGAATGTTCAGGATTTATCATTTGCGTCCCAAAACTAATGAGATCGCCTTATGAAACAAAAATTATACTCCTCCTAAAAGCCATGGCGCTCGCAGGAGCGCTTGCGGCGCCCCACGAGTGCCCTGGTGCGCGGCCGTTTCCCAGCGCGCCGACACAACGCCTCTTCCTCAGCCTCGCAACTTGCAAGGTGATGATTGACGGCTTGCTGGCGGGCGAGCGCGATCTCACCGGTGTGGTGATCCGGCGCCAACAGGTACTCCTCCTGGCTGGAAGCGTGCACCCGGTCCACGTACCGCCAAGCGTAGATGAGGCGCTTGGGCCCGACTGCACTCAGGGCATCGGCACGGGCGTCCTCCGCCACCCTCACGGCCCTCGCATGAGCCTTCTGCCAAAGAACCAATTGCTTGACTCTCTCGGACGCGACATAGATCTCCCAGAAAGCTTGTTGCGCGGTGCGCTTCTCTTCCTCGGCCTTCTTCTCCGCCTCTATTTTGGCGTGCTCTGCTGGAGGCAAAGCCTCCCACAAGGCGACATCCATTTCTTTCCAAAGCTCCTCAAGGCTGGGGGGCTCGGCGGGCGGCGCGGTGTTCTCCTCATAGCGGGGAGCCGACGCGTCCTCCGACACGCGTGCTGGCGAGATTGAGAACACCGACGCGTCCACCTCGATGCGTCACGGCGAGGAGCGGAACGCTGACGCGTCCTCCTCGACTAGTGGCGGCGAGGAATGGAACAGCGACGCGTCCCGTCGCGGCGAGGAGCGGAACGCTGACGCGTCCTCCTTGACTAGTGGCGGCGAGGAACGGAACAGCGATGCGTCGCGTAGCGGCGAGGAGCGGGACGCCGACGTGTCCTCCTCGACTAGTGGCGGCGAGGAACGGAAAGGCGACGCGTGACCGTCCGCGCGGTGCAGCGAGGGTCTCCTAGGGCTTGGGAGGGGAGATGCCATGGTGGTCGACGTGAGAGGGAGGGGGAGGAGATAGCGATGAACGTGAACGTGAGGGGGAGGAGATAGCGATGTCGTGGGAGGCGCAGTATTTATAGCGAGCAATGGCACACCTACGTAAGATATGGACTGAGCTGCACTGACTTAACTGCAGGTCCAGTTGCGTCACTGACATGTGGGCCAGTACACTGCTGGGCCCGTATGTCAGTGACCCAATGCACCTGAAGTTAAGTAAAAGCTACGTGGGCATATTTGTTGGAGTAAATTACGGGGGAGAGAAAGGGTGGAAATATTCCTGGTCACAATGGATTGGACGAGCGTGGGGGGAGGAGAGTCATGCATGCAGATTTGTTCACACGGGGTGGAGTGGTGGGACCGCCGGAGGGAGAAGGAGAGTTTGGCAGGCATATTGTTTCCACACATGGAGAGGAAAAGATTTGGAGACGAACGGGCTTCCTGCAGGTATGGGGAATGGTGCATAATAAGTCATCTTGCATGCCGGGCTAGGTATAGTCTCAAGTCATTAAAAACATACACGCCCCACACATGTTCATATTTCAAGGTGCACTAAATTATTGCATGCGATGATTAAGGCTGGCCATCATGGTGGTATCTTAGCTGGTACACAAGAATAGCAAACATGCTGATGTGGCAAAGAATTAAAGAAGAGAGGGGGGTTAGACTAACTAGTGTTCATGCATGCATTGGTAAACACATTTTTTTGTGAACAACGACAACATTAGTTGAGTACTTTTGCAAACTTCAAAAACTATTCCACCGCCTCTACTATCTTGCTAAGAGTAGGTGAAATTTTTGAGTCGAGCCCTTTAAACTAGAAGGGAGGTAGTGGTACTCTAATAGCTAGGTGTGTAAGTCATCTTACGAAAACATAATAATCCCAAAACACGTAGGCGCGGTGCATTAACTTGTACCTCGTTTCTTGTTTCTTGACATATCAACCAATAAGAGATGAGGGTGTGCATGCTTTTAATGACATGAGACTATCAAACATGACATGGAGTGGTTAGTTCATTGCATGCAATACTATTTAATTAGCAAATAAACATTAATGTCTCTCGTTTTCCCCTCCTCCTTGGTCACGGTGCACAGCCTAAGGCTGGTTGTAATGCTAGTACCATAGCTAGTATCATGCATGCCAACTAGGAAATTTTGATGAGGTGTCATAGAATAGAATGAAGAAAAAGTGACTTGAGTATCATATCATGATACCGTACCATAATAAATGCTATGCTACAATGTGTCATGCATATCAATAAATAAAGTACTACATGATACTAACATATGATACTATGCATTAGGAAGGTAGTATCACACACTAGTATCATATGCATGATACTAGTATATGATACTCCACATTACAACCAGCCTAAGATGACTTACTCACCTAGACGAAGGGAGTATCAACATTCACAATGTCAAATCAATATTTTTACACTCATTATAAAACATAGTTCTTATACTCATTATAATCAGTATTGTAGATATTGATATTTTTAGTATAAATTTGGTCGTGGGATTTCATTGATGCACGTCAAAGTGTGGAGGAAGCGGAGCTTAGGGCTTGCATTGCCGGTCTCTACATAGGTATTTCTCTTCATAATCCTATAATTTTAGAGACTGATTGCGCTTTTGTGGTAGCGTCTCTTGCATCGGGGGACTATGACAGGTCTGCTATGCGTGACCTGAAGATGAAAGCGTTGAGCATCTCGAAGTTGATCAACAATCTTCAATTGTCAAAGATTAGCCGTTCGACCAATAAGGTGGCACACTTAATCGCTAAGTATAGCTTTGACAATAGATTAGATGGTATTCTTGTAAATAACGTACCACCCTGTGTGGTGAATATTGTATCGAATGAGTGTACTGGTGTGGCTGGTTAATTAATATAAGGTGGTGTTTAAAAAAGTATATATTTGGTCAAACACTTTGCAAATGGTTGACGGGAGTAAAAAGGATCAGAGGGAGTATCATGCATGCGGAGTAGGCAAAAAAATTGCTCATTTTTAGCCGGTCGAAGTCTCAAAGGGCGCGACTGCGCGAGGGAGGCGAAGGTCGTGGGAGGCGCGACGGTTGACGGAATTAAAGGCTAGTTTGGTTGGTGTCCACACCACAACATGCCTGGCCCGGCTTGTGCCTGGAGCGTGCCTGATACAAGTTTGGTTGGTGCCTTGGAAGGAAAACGACTGCCTGGCCTGGTCATCCCAAATAACTGCATTAGCCTGGCTCAACCGAATAAAAAAATATAATAAAGTGGTTAGCACCAGGCAGGGTGTTTAGCCTGGTTCAGGCGTCCATTTTTCTATGCCTGGCCAGCGGCCTGGGTCCTAACTGGGAGACAAAAGTGGTATGGCGCACTAATTCAATATTTTTTTAAAGGTAAAGAAGGCAACTGCAGGCAAGGAACAATCCAAACACTTCAAGCCCAGGCTAGACTGACCAGGCACAAATCAACGTCAACCCAGGCCCAGGCCAGGCACTAGTTTTTCTCCAGGCACAAAGCCAGGTCACCAACCAAACTACTCCTAAGTGAAGTTACATCCACGCGCCGGCATGGCGTGCGAACAGGCAGAAGCTATACCGTCAGGCCTACGATATGGGCCTAGTATACATGACATCTAGTGGGTCCCGCATAGTTCTCAAGAAATCTTTGGGGGCTTGTAGCCGTTTATCCACTGGGCAAGCCAGCAACCCCACGCCATTCGCACACCCTACTCGTCCCCGTCTTCTACCTCACAACAGTTCGCTGCCAGTCGTCCCATCCTTTCACATTAGTTCGCTCCCAGTTTTTGTGGGGTACAACATTTCAACTTCTCCTAACCCTCCTCCAAAATCCATGGCCTCCCAAATCTCCATGGTCGCCGATGAGTACCAGGTTAGAGCCATCACCGGCGATCAGTTCATCTTCGTCTACACACGTGGATCCGCGACGGTGAAAGCATGGCTTGCTCGCTTCCTACGCATGTTCAACAGTTCAACGGATGAGTGGGTCGCTGGGCTAGATGTTGAGTACACCACAGTCCTGGGACGAGAGAAGGATCTAAAGGACAAAGAGAGGAAGAAGCCCGCCGTGATCCAGGTTTGCATACATAACATTTGCTTGGTCTACCACATATGCCATGCCGACGTTGAGTGCCAGGATTTTAAGAACTTCCTCAAGGACAAAAGAGTGAAATTCATTACTGTAGGCTTTAAGAACGACAAAGAAGTGCTGCGTTGGATAGGTCTCGTTGTAGGCCAGCCCTTCGATCTCCAGAAGGCAAGCCTGGTGTCCTCCTCTCAACCTTCAATGCTGACCCTAGCAGCAGCCATGATTGATCCTTCGTACACTAAACTGAACAAACCTCGTCACGAGTTTCATCATGCATGGGAGTCGAAGACATTAGATGAAGATCACATTCTATACGCAACATGGATGCCTACCTTTGTTTAAATATGTACATGGGTTGGATGAAGAAGCAGAGCCCAGTGTCCGGTTCAAGCAAAGAAGCGTCGGCGAAGAGGAAGAATAAGAGGGACGAGGACGAAGTTGAGGACGTGGACTCAGACTCCGAGTAGGTGGCAGTGCCATCGCTCATGCTGGTTCTACTGCAGTGTCAAGCTGACTAGTTTCTTAGTTTATTTTCAAGGGTGTGTTGTGCTGAGGCCCCAGCAGAACTATGTTTATGTTCTTTCTCGTTATTTGAACTGTTTAGTACGTAGAGTAGTACTAGTACTATGTCTTACTACTGTTCTTCTTGCAGTTGGTACTACTGATCGTACCTTCGTGTTCCCATTGTACTTAATACGTTCGTACTAGTAGTATAATTTGGGTCAGTCGATTTGTGAAAGAAGTTCGACGGAGCGAAGGAAGAAGACGGTAGAAGAGGTGGAAGAAGCCCTTCTAGCCATCCATGTTGCATCAAACGGCTCACATGAGTCGACTGACCCAAATTGCTCCTTGAGATTGCAGGATCCACGTGGCATTCAAGGTCTCGAAGGTAGATACCGCGTCCGCACCCGGTTTGCGGGCTCGACACGCGCGCGACCGGCTTCCGCCGTGACAGCCACCATGCGTGCCTCCTCCGTGCGGGCGGAGACGACAATGCCACGCTAGTTCCTCCTCGCCGGCATGCTGGAGCACGCGCTCGTCCTCCTCTTTGTATGCTGCGTGCATAGACGCGGCTCCACCAGCTGCTCGCGTGCTTGGTAGCGCGGCGGCATGGCGAGGAGGGACTGCAGACGACATGAGCGGGCGAGCCTTCGGCTTCATGGCACAGGGATGGCGGCGACACGGCGGTGATGGGCGAGAAATTGTTGGCCGGAGCAGGCGGGCGCCGGCATGCGCAACGGCGGCGGCGGCATATTGATGAGTGCGCGTATGGGAGCTTACTTTAGTTTTATATGAGGTTGGTCAAACTTAAATTAAAATCGTACTAGTACGCGTAAACATTAGACTTAGGCAGCGCTTTTTTTTGAAGTTAGTACCACAACCACGATACGGAATCCTGTGCAAGCGCGTGAACCGCGGCCGCGCGGTCGATTGAACGGTGCGTCACCGTGTCGCGCTCAAAGGACATCCACCAAACCTTTTTGTGTGTGTGAAAACAATCCTCGAATATTACTCAACTTTTTTTTCCCGGGAAAGTTCTTGACACTGCAATATTTCCATATATTTGAATTTAGCTCCAATTTGTGTTTATTTGGATTTGGATGCTTTAGGTGCGCCCTAGTTTTTTTTAATACTTATTTTGTGTGTGTGACTGAGAGAGAACGTGTGTATGTGTCCATATGTGTATTGTGGCAGAAGGGCAATGTGGAGACGGTGTGCGTGTGATACAGACATGGAGAGGTGTGAATGTGCAAACGATCATGCATGAGTGAGACATAGACAGATGTCGATACATTGTGTATACATGAGAGAACGGTCTTCTAGTTTACTTGTGTGTGTGTGTGAGAGAGAGAGAGAGGGAGAGAGAGAGGAGCATCCGTAACACAACAACCATCTCTCTTGATTCGTCCGTCCCTCGCACGATCGCATGCAACATATGCATCAACGCGCACATTTTGACACCCTCATTCGGCCCCTGCCCACCTCAAGGCCCGCGCAATCTCTTCGTGAATACCCATTTCTCTCCTTAGGTTTGTTTTTGCTCAATATCTTACACACACACACACAGACACACACGCACGCACACACACACACACGCACGCACGCAGCACAACACACACACACTCCCCCAAGCACACAATTCATCCCCATCCAAGGTTATACGGCGACCACTCTCGCTTGTGCTTCTTTGCACCCCAACATGCACAACACCTCAATCTTCAAAGAGGGCATCAAGCAGATCGAAGACGGCGACCACACCGCGCTAGAGAATGCAGGGTCATTTGGAAGCAGGGTGATGTGACGACGGCTGACTGACTCCTCCCCCCACCCTCTCTCTCTCTCTCTTGCACAAAATTACCAATCCCTCTCTCTCCCTGCACAAAATTGGAAATCCCTCAACCCATGAGATCCTTCCCTTCTCGTCCATGTTTTTCTAGCTCTCTCATCAAATATGTTGTCTCTTCTCCTTCCACGTATACAGAATCACGTATATTACATGTCTCCATCTTTCTCACAGACCTAACTTCTTCCTCTCTCTTTCTCTCTCTCTCTCTCTCTGTGTGTGTGTGTGTGTGTGTGTGTGTGTGTGTCTCGTTAGGTTTGTCTCCTACTCTCTCGTCCACATACATACAATCTTTCCCGCCCTATCTGCTCCATCTTCAAAAGCTCTTTCTGCACGTTTCATTCACACAATGGGATATGTCAAAATGTTGCTTCTATAATGGCTGATGTAGAGTTTTGGTTGTTTGTGTTGCATCCTACAAAGTAATAACTATGAAATGCATTTAGATTCTCATTTGACTGGGATTATGTGAGTTTGAGCATGTTGTGAAGTACTATAGACCTTGTATACATCTTGGGATTCGACAATGATTGTAACTATTGAATTGTATAGACCATTACATTCGAAGTCAATAGCCTAATATATTTATTTCACAATTTCAACAAATGATTAGTTCACTACAAACTAAGAAAACAAATGTGTACTCCCTCCGTTTTTATTTAAGTCCGTGTATTAGCATTGGTCAAAGTCAAGTTTTGTAAACTCTCAGAAAACTTATAACAAAAAATATCAACATATACAATAAGAAATAAATACCATTAGATTCATTATTGAATGTACTTCCACATCATACATATTTGTTATGGTAAATGTTTATATTTTTATATAAACTTGGTCAAACTTTAGGAAGTTTGACTTCGGTCAAACCTAATATGCAGAGTTTACTACTACTACTCGCTAGTTGCTTAGCCGAATCACTCAACACGGCACACGGGGAGTCCAGTGTCACAAAATTTTGAGGTCGGCGGGAAAATCTCCCGCGACCCTGATTCGAGAAGTGGGAAGTTACAATCATAGCCTTCGGAACAGGCCTACGTACGATGCTTGGTAGGGGGCTGTTTTTGTAACTTCAGGTTCACCCTACCCAGCCAGCCCCACCCCGGCACCCAGAGTAGTACAACTGAATACTCCCCATTTTCTATCCCCACCGCAAAATAGACTTCTCCATGGCACCGCAGCCTTCGTGCTCCTCCCCTTTACATCGGCGCACTCGTCCACCACAGCGCATCTGCCTCATCGACGACCTCATACGCCACACTGGAGCCGGTCCACCGTCGTCATCGTAGACAGAGCCTCTTCCCCGGCATCGTCTTCCACGGTCTCGGATCTGCTTCCTGGAAGCCGACGCCAAGCGCAGAAGTACCACCGTCGTGGAAAATGAACTGACTCCTGTTGCCGACCATGACTCACAGAGGCCTCCGTGACCATCTTTCTCCTCCTCGATTGGTAATGTGTGTATTGAATCACTTAGCAGTACATGTGCAGTTCCAATTTTGTTCATACCTACCCTTCAATTTTCCTGGGTGCTATTGTTCCCGTAAAAGTAATTGGTTATAGCCTCCATTGTCCAACAGAATATCAGCTTGTAATTGTGCGTCGCTCCTGTATCGCGTTGTGCTTGGGTAGGTTTTTCATCTGCAACCAGCAGTGTGGCAAATGATGGAAAGGTTTTTAGAACTAGCAAGATGCCCATATGTTGCGTGCATCAAGATGCATTTGTATGAGTAGTTTATCTTGTGGGAGAAAAGGATGAACGAAGGAAGGCCTTATTTGCAAATCTGGAGAGGGGTATGGGTATCTTTTTGCAAAATTCCCATTTGTTTCCTTCCTAACTGTCAGATATAAATCGGACGGCCTATATTGCAAGAAAAAAGTATAAAGAAAAAAAAGTAGACAGTAAAGGAAGTAGAGATAAATATTAAATATTAAATATAAAATAAATATAACCATAGAGAAGAGAGTAGAGATAGCAGAGATGTCGGGAAAGAATCGTGTGCACGCGGGAAAAACCGGTCGGGTGTGCGCTAGTTTTGGCGCGCGGCGTCCAGCGCGCTTTATAAAATCCAACGCCCTCCCACCGCTCTGTGCCTTGCCACCGCTCTCTCCCTGCTCTTTTTCGCCTCGCCGCCGCCGCGCCACCATGCCACCGCGTTGCCGGGAAACTTGGGGATACCACGGCGTCCGCGCGCGCCCCTCCGCCGGCTTCTCCGCCGAGATCCGGTTCCATGGGATGCGCCTCGGCCTCGGCAATTTTGACACCGCCATCGAGGCCGCCCGCGCGTACGACACGGCGGCGTGGCGCCTCCGGTGGCCTCATAGAACATTGAACTTCCCCAATGTGCGGACGTGGGACCGGGCGCAGGAGCTCGCGCCTCTGCCGCGGCTTAGCACTGACGAGGATCGTTGCGACAATCGGAGGCGGGAGCACCGTCTCGGCATCCCCAGGATGGATGAGGAAGCCATTGCACTGTGGCGCCAACACTTCCTGCAGGACATCATCAACGAGCGCTTGTTCTACGCGCAAAGGAGGGCGGAGAGGGATAAGAGGAGGGCGGATCGAGCCACCTATCGCGAGGACAAGCGTAGGCGAAAAGCGAACGCTCAATTCAACATGAGGCTAGGAGCAGCGTCGCCCTGGGAATCCGACGATGATCGGTATCTTCACGCCTACAGTCAGACGTCGGAGGAGGACATCACCGAGGAGCAGTCGGACGACGAGGAGTAGTTGAATTATCTTTTTTGTATCTATCTATGCTGAGAACTATCCTCTACTCTCTAGTATCTACTTCTCGATCTCAGCACTGTAAACGCTTTTTTAAAGCGCCACGCGTTGCGATTCTGTTGGAGATGCTCTAACATGGCAGACGAGTGCTTTAATGTTGCCCACAAGATGCGCGAGTATTACTAGTAGTATTTTTCTTGCCATGTTGAGATTTTGAAACCACGAGTGTGAACATGCAGAGGAGCAATGAAGACCAAACACAGGATATTCGGGACATCTTCAAGGAGCGTGGCAAGTTAAAGAGGAGCTGCACCGAACCTGTAAAACAAGCTTTGGTAAGTAACACCCTTTCAATTACTTTCGTTTAGCCTCATGTTCTTCGATGTGTATATGTTGTAGTTTTTGTTTCTCTTAAGCGTGGTGTTCTTCGATGTGTAATAAGAAGAGTCTTAATCGTCCTAATGCTTTCGTTTTTAACTTGATGTAGGAAGTGGGTGTTCTCACCGTGTAGTCTGTTTTTATATTTCTTTTCCTTTTGAATTCACTTCTCCGAGTTCTGTTTATCTGGCTTCTACTAAATGGATATAGGTTTCTCTGAGTATTGATCTAAAAAAGAAGTAACTTCATGTCAGGATGCAGTTCCTGCGAGGAGGGAAGTATGGTTAACCTCGAGATCATGTTACCAAAATGAGGCTGGATTACACACAAGGTGCCAGTTCCCTAATGATGCTGGATTAGACACAAGGTGCAAATTCCCAGATGATGCTGGATTACACACAAGCTAGGTGGAGTCATCGGTTGTTCGTGTCCTCATGGCATTAGTAAAGGCTGAAAGAAAGCGTGCAGCAGCCCTTGAGAATGTAGCTGAGTTCCTGAAGAAGCAAAAAGAGCAATCAGATGCTCTCTTCACCCAAGCCAAAGAAGAGATGGAAGAAGCCAGAAATAAGCTAGCAGAGGCAGAGCAGGCTAGGCGTCTCCTGCTATCTAAAACTGTTGTCAATACAAAATTTCCTTCATAATAGCTAGGTTCAAATGTTTATCCAGTCGGCATGCCTGTTGTGATGGTTGTGCATCTACTGATGTAGCACAAAATGTTTTTTTGGGTCATGTAATAACAACAATTACTTTCCAAACAATAACAGACGAAGCATTGGACATGGTATAGTTCACGCGCAAGCCCGACATTCCAAGTCCAGCTTCCACATCAAACTCATGTTCACAGATATCTGCACATTCATACATAATGTCCACAACCATGATTCACTTCAAAGCCAAAAAAAATGTGAGGAGAGTTATAAATAAAGAAAAACCTCTACTAGTTCCTGCTACCAGTGCGAGCACAACAAGTCAAGACCATGCGTAAATTAATTATATTTTAGTCATTTTTTGTGTTCTAAAATGCCTGCCGGCTCGCGGAAGACGTGTTGCCGGCACATGCGCGGATTCAATGAAGGCAGGCGGGGCAGTCTTAAGCTGGTTGCACGCGGCGAGCAGGCGTGCTCAGCCGGGCCTGCAGCGAGTGCGGCCCTCTTGGCCGGCGCGCCGGTTCAATGCCTGCGCTATGAGAGGTCGCGTCCGTGTTAGAGCAATCACTCCCTCCAATCCTTTTTTGTTTGGGTATAACAAAATCTCGTTTTCCATTCACATTTTACAAGTAAAATTCGTGGACAAACTTTGACCCAAAGTACGATGGGGACTAGTAAACCAGAATGGAGGTAGTAGTTTTTTTAATCAAAGAATGGTTTCCCCTTCCGATTACTGAAAACCAGCATCTAAATCTAAACCATAGTATTTGCCCTAGAACTACCAGGTTCAACATCTCGTAACATAAACCCATACAACCATACACCAAGGAGGTACGTGGTACTATGAATTCCATTTTCGCTCCATACCAATCGTTCTAAAAACTACTTACTACTTATAACGTGCCATTTAAAATTGGAACTCTTAACCCTGCTAAAAAACGATATTTTAAACGTGGCTACTCGGTCTGTGGCAACTGGTGAGCCACCGCGCTCCAAGTCATTCACCTGTGGTCCCGACCATCAACTCCTACAAAGGTGCTCCACCACGTACCCGGTACCCGCGAATGTAGCAATCATGCACCTAGGGTTTTAGGGTTTATTTGTTAACGTCGCCTTTACGTAACACTCATGTGTGCGAGACAGCGAGAGGCCGACTGCGTGCGTGCGCCTCTTCTCTTCGTATATGTACTCCACCGTTTGTCTAGTGTCCAAAAAATTATAATAACAACTAGCAATGTGCCAATGCGTTGCCACATGATCAAAGTAGATTAATACATATTCACCGATTTGATAGAAAAAAAAGTCTAGTTTTGAAATAAGTATATCACTAAAAATATGTTATGTTTCACTCAAAATATATTCCTTTGGCGGTTCTGATGAGATAAGGGAGGCATGTTGTTGGTTTCAAGATTCGAGAAGTGGTATATGTCTAATTTCCACTCTTACTAGCAAGATGCCCGTGCGTTGCACAGAACATCAAAATCTCGTGGGAGAAAAGGATGAACGAGGAAGGCCTTATCTGCAAATGTGGTGAAGAGTGTGGGTAAATTGCCATATTTTCCTTCCTATCCGTCAGATATAAATCGGACGACCTACATTGCAGGATGGCAGGCCCACCATCATCACCAACTCTATTTTTTATCCCTGCTCTTATAAAAAGCATTATCGGTGATGATCGTGTGCCTGCCATCCTGCAATATAGGCCGTCCGGTCTATATCTGACGGATAGGAAGGAAACTATGGCAATTTTGCAAAAAGATACCCACACCCCTCTCCATATTTGCAAATAAGGTCTTCCCTCGTTCATCCTTTTCCCCCACAAGATAAACTACTCATACAAATGCATCTTGATGTTCCGTGCAACGCATGGCATCTTGCTAGTTGTTGCAAAAAGCCCATGTGTGTGAGAGAGAGAGGGAGAGTGGAGGAGGACGGAGTGCATGTGTGACAAAGACACAAGTAGTGTGTGTGTGATAGGTATCAGCTTAAAATGAGGCGATAGTGTGTGTGTGCATGATCGAGAGGGCGTGTCTCAAGAAGGGAAGAAAAAGCTACATAGATACAAGGAGCGAGAGAGAGACATGTATGCGATGGTGGAAGCATGAGTGTGCGGGTGTATAAACCTATCTAGATGCTAGCTAGTTGATAAATGCTTGTGAGAGAAATACGAGTCGGGGTGCGAAAGCGAGAGTTTTGTGTGTGTGAGAGAGAGACGGTAGTCGGGAAGGGGGTGGAAGAAGGAGTTGTGTGTGTGTGTCTGTGAGAGAGAGAGGAGACGGTGGTCGGGGTTGTCTGATCGGTGTCAGTCTGGGATGGAGACAAAAAGGAGACCGCAACAAATGTTGTGTCTACAGGAGAGAGAGAGAGAGAGAGAGAGAGAGAGAGTAATTTTAGTGGTATGAGTCATATGTAGAGACATATAGGGTGTGTGAGAGAATCCCATAGAGAGAAAGACAAAGTGAAAGACGAGTGGAGACTGTGTGTGTGGCGGTGAAAAAGAAAGCTTAGGTACCGAGTGATACCAGAGAACAGTAGAGACGTGAGATATAATGAAAACCGTGTAATGTATAATGATAGGGAGAGTGTGACACTTCTCCAGGGAGACGTCGAGAGACCATGTTTGCAAGGATAGGAGAAACATGAAGTG
Source organism: Triticum aestivum (assembly GCF_018294505.1). NCBI lineage: Eukaryota > Viridiplantae > Streptophyta > Magnoliopsida > Poales > Poaceae > Triticum > Triticum aestivum. The sequence continues at coordinate 612,227,812 of NC_057813.1, forward strand.
AGCGTGCGGGTGAGCTGGAGAAAAGAGAGTGATGGCTACCTGAAGGAGCATGCATGCGAGAGAGATGGGCGTGAAAGGAGTGAACAAAAAAGGGATTCAAATATTTGAATTCGAGATGATGATACATGTAATCCATACTCGAACCAAAATTGATCTATCAAACATGCATACTCATATGAATTCACACACATCTACGTTATTTAATATGTAGATATTACTGATCCATACATTTTAGTAGAACATAATTTGGTTAAAAAACTTCGAATTCAACCTTAAGATTTCGAGATCATTGTATTTGTAAATCATATTATACATATAAAGGAGCAGAATTCTTTGTTGTGCTTTTGAAAGTATATATGTAAAAAAAATGATGTATATAGAATGTAATTCCAATTGAAAATGTATCCCGCCCAAAAAAATAGTAGAATACAAACGGGATTCGAATTGAGTTGGCACGGTAAACGTGCACTGTGCAAAATTTGAACGAAGTGGGGAAAGTTGCAGTAACCGCCCAAAACCAAAATCTGCGAGATGGAAATCACTACTGCCTATCCCTGCCGTGCAAAGCCTATCTGCTGGATTTCTATAGGTTTTGATAGGGGTAGGTTTGTAATTTCACCCAAACGTGACGTAACCGCCTCTCACCCGGATTCATACACGGTGGGCGCCAAAACACAGTGTGCCCTCGGCCGAAATCGACCCCCTCCCGATTCATATTCATACACGGTGGGCGCCAAAAACAAACTCTCGTCGGCAAATATTCGGTGTATGCGAGATTACCGTCCTATCCCCAACTCACTAATGTTACTGTGATGTAGTAGAAATTTGAAACGAGGGCTAAGTTTGTAAATTTCCTCGCATTTGAGACAAGCGCGCCCTGACTACATGGTTCCCCCCTTCCTCTCTACCTCCATTTTCCGGCGCCGCTCCTACGACCATCTCGTCAACCGCGCCCTGCCACCACCGTCTACCCTCCTAGATCTGCTTCCACACCGCCGACAGCCATCGCTACCGTAGCACCGTCAAATTCTCACCAGATGCGTACACGGCGCCGCACCAGAGGCGGAACTCTTTCGTATCTGATCAACTTATTTATCACAACAAGAAAATAGATCGCCACTGCTTTACTCTGATTTCTTGTCTTGGTTGCAAAGTTGCCTTTGTCCGGTTTGCACCTTTAGACCCGCCATGGCACGCTCAACACTATACTCCCAATGCTTATGGGTTTCCCCTTTTATATTCCACACTAGTTAAATCACAGTAGACTAAATTTCAAAATTGGGTCAGTCGATTTTTGTGAAGACAATGCTTTCAATGTTGTTAGAGACCACGTGCATATATTCTCATCATGGGAAGATTATTGTGAAGACAAACACCATTTTCACATCTTCCTGTCCAACTTACGTGTAAGTGCTATTATTCATGGTTATTATTTTCCTGTTTTCTGCTGATTGAACACATCAATGATTTACATTACATTGTTGTAACTAGGCGAGGGTCAATCTGGATAGACATGACGAGGAAAGATTGCTTGTGCTTTTCAAGGAAGCATTGCAGCAGTATCGGTGTCACCTGAGGAAATCACACTTTGGTGGCAAATCTATAAACGAATTTCCGGTGAAATCTCCTGTGCTAAATTTAGAAGATATTGAATGGAAAAACATTGTTATGCACTGGTCTCGTTCCCAGGATGAGGTATTGTCTATGAAATCACATGACAATTTGAACTTCTACTTTTCCGCATGTGCCTTATGGATCTTGTTTGCAGGAAATCTGCTCGAAGAAGAATTCTGGTTTGAAAAGAATGACAGGATATCGCAAATATGCTACCCGCTGCTCTGCTCTTGTTAGTACCTGTTGTCCTATATCACTGTACTTGCATACATACCTGGTTCATTATGTGACAGCAGTATGCATGATAGCTTTCTTATCAATTGTTCGCTCCAAATTCTTCAGTATCCAATGCCAATGTTTTTTTAGCTCTGCATTGTTCTTGTAAGTACATAGTGTCCTTTATTGGTGTACTTATAATGACAGGTAGTTGTTCATGTACCATCACTCTGCAGCTTATTTTCCTTTGCCCTCCATTTTCTACACATTAGATCTATATTTACTCTTACCATAAGGTTGGTACTGAAGAAGTTTAGCTATGCATTGCTCTTGGCTGTACCTTTTGCCTGTATCGCTGCACTTACATTTATAGCTACTTGATTATGTAGCATCACTCTTCATCTTATCTTAAATATTCTCCATTTTTTTGTATATTATCACATCTATATTTACTCTTAATAAAATGTAGAATAAAGGCAATGCTTATGAAGAAGATTCTGTGGTAAACTTCTTGAATTACCCCCCCCCCCCATCAGCATGGACAAGGCCTTTATAGAGCCTGTCTTCACCAATAATGTAAGTTTGTCCATCTCAAGCCTTCAAACTTTGTTGTATATATTTGGTTAGGCATGACTGCAACAGTTGTTTATTTTTGGTGTTTGCATCAAATTGAATGTTTAAAGTTTATTATGTACTCCCTCCATTCCAAAATAGATGACCCAATTTTGTACTGAAGTTAGTATAAAGTTGGGTCATCTATTTTAGAACGGAGGGAGTAGTTCATAAACAAAAGTTTGTCCTTTCTCAATTTAAGTTTTCAGTTGTACAACCAAGTTCCTTATTCATACCATGTAAATTAAAGTATACAAAGCAAGTGATCTTCTTTTGCACTACATGTATGCTTTTGTTCTTCATCCGTAATCCAGTGGTGTGGTGAACCTACCTACTACAACACAATGTCATATTCTGCAATGTCTTAACTATGAACAATGTCATATCATTCTACTACTCCCTCCGTCCGAAAATACTTGTCATTGAAATGGATGTATCTAGATGTATTTTAGTTCTAGACACATCCATTTTGATGACAAGTAATTCCAGACGGAGGGAGTATTATTTAAACCGTCTCTTTATTTGCCAATCTGAAATGGGATAAATTGACAACACACTAACCATTGATACTTATGAGTTCTTGATCTGTAATCTAGTGGTGTCGTGAAGCTGCCAACTCCTTCACAATGTCATTTCCTGCCATGTCTTGACCTGAACAATACCATATTGTGTTAGTGCAATTTTAAACTGTGTCACTTTATTTGTCAGTAAGAAATGTGATGAATTGTCAGCACTGATACTTTTATGTGCAAAACCTATCATCTGTCTGCTTGTTTATCTTTCAGAGTGAGGATGGTTTAAGTGTTGAACAAGCGGAGTCTCATCATCTTGCTCAGCTGCTTGCGCTGCAGCTCCCCAGCATGGCTAACCTTTCTTGAACTCTATTGAAGTGTTGTCGGTTTTGTATATTATTTTGTCGGCGTGTTTATTTGCATTGGTGGCGATCTTTGATGCCCATTGTATGTAATCTGCTGTCTGCTTGTGCTTTATTATCATAGTGGCGAACTTTGATGCCCAGTGGATGTAATATGCTATAATTTCTTTATTGTATAGTCTAGATTTTTTTCTTATTCACGTTGCTGCAGTTATTTTACTGTCTTCGCAGTAAACTGGCCAAACCGTAAAATTACGGTACATAATCGGGTCGTCATGCAATCACGATGAAGGTTGGGCCTGAAACGTGCCAAACAGCTACCGGGCCGGTAGCAGCCCGAAATGAACCCCGGCCCATGATTGTGCGAATCAAATCACGGGCTTTTAACAGGCCAAAATTGTCTCGGTCCTTGTTTGGCCCAATCAGATATCGGCTGCGAGCAGGCCGGATGCAAACCGGGCCGTAGTTAGGCCCAACTATATGACGGGCATTTAACAGGCCGAAATTAATATAGGGCCGAAATGTTAAATGGGTCCTCTAGCAAGTGGGCCCAAAAGCATAGTGTCCAGTTGACGGGTCGAATCTGATATGGGCCATAATTGAGCCCATAGCCTCTTAAAGGGCCGTACCTGATTTGGGCCGTAATTTGGCCCAGAACGTGGTAGGCTTTTAACGGGTCGGATCTCATATGGGCCACTATTAGGCCCGGAACGTGGCAGGCCATTAATGGACCGGATCAAATATAGGACGACATTTGGCCCAAAACATGGCAGCTAGTTAATGGGCCGGCTTACTAGGGCCCTCAAATTCTTGTGGGCCTACAGCTGGGCCGGCCCGTTAATGTCAGCGAAAGCTCGTGGGCCTTTAGCTGGGCCGGCCCATTATGATCCGCAAGAATCTTGTGGGCCTTTACCTGGGCCGGCCCATTATGGCAAACAAAAACCTTGTGGGCCTTTACCTGGGCCGGCCCATTATGGCCCACGAAATCTTGTGGGCCATTAGCTGGGCTAGCCCATTATGGCCCGCAAAATCTCGTGGGCCTTTAGCTGGGCCGGCCCATTATGGTCCGCAAAATCTTGTGGGCCTTTAGTTGGGCCGGCCCATTTAAACTTGATGGGCCGGTCCACGTGTCAACATATCATAGGCGCGTCTCGCCCATTGGATGAGTGACACCTGTGCCAGCGCGGACCTGACACATGTCTCCTCCAGCCAATGATGATTTTACACGTGGAAAATCCCCATTGGTCGGGGCTGTTCACGGGTTATCAGATCCAAAACCCGACCCGATAGCTTAACATCGTTCCGTTACGGTGGATGCCACGTGTCGGTCACCCTTGAAGAAAGCACTTCTATGACACGCGATTTATTGTCATGGAAGTGGACACTTCCCTGATGATAATTTTGGTAATGTCATGGAACACTTCTACGGCAGCATACGTATGACTATCTTGATTCTGACATAAATTTGTCATGGATGTACATGCATGACAAAAAAACGCGACCTACTGTGACAAACACGTATCATCACGGAAGTGTATTTTTTTGTAGTGATAACATCTACGTAAAAACCTGGCTCGGGTGCTGCTACGTCTTGAGCTAGCGTTGGTTTTCCCCGAAGAGGAGAGGGTGATGCAGCAAGTGTAGCGTAAGTATTTCCCTCAGTTTTGAGAACCAAGGTATCAATCCAGTAGGAGGCTCCTCAAAAGTCCCACGCACCTACACAAACAAACTGAGAACTCGCAACCAACGCAATAAAGGGGTTGTCGATCCCTTCACGGTCACTTACGAAAGTGAGATCTGATATGAGATAATAATATATTTTTAGTATTTTGTAATATAGATGCAAAAAGTAAAGATGCAAATAAAGATAGATTGAAAGCAAAAATGATAAGAGATAGACCCGGGGGCCATAGGTTTCACTAGAGGCTTCTCTCGAGATAGCATAAGTATTACGGTGGGTGAACAAATTACTGTCGAGCAATTTATAGAAAAGTGCATAGTTATGAGATTATCTAGGCATGATCATGTATATAGGCATCACGTCCATAACAAGTAGACCGACTCCTGCCTGCATCTACTACTATTACTCCACACATCGACCGCTATATCCAGCATGCATCTAGAGTATTAAGTTCATAAGCACAGAGTAACGCATTAAGCAAGATGACATGATGTAGAGGGATAAACACATGTAATATGATATAAACCCCATCTTGTTATCCTCGATGGCAACAATACAATACGTGTCTTGCAATCCTTTCTGTCACTGGGTAAGAACACCGCAAGATTGAACCCAAAGCTAAGCACTTCTCCCATGGCAAGAAAGATCAATCTAGTAGGCCAAACCAAACTGTCAAAGAGACTTGCAAAGATAACTCAATCATACATAAAAGAATTCAGAGAAGATTCAAATATTATTCAAAGATAAACTTGATCAAAAACCCACAATTCATCAGATCTCGACAAACACACCGCAAAAAGAGATTACATCGAACAGATCTCCACAAGAGAGGGGGAGAACATTGTATTGAGATCTAGAAAGAGAGAAGAAGCCATCTAGCTAATAACTATGAACCCGTAGGTCTGTGGTAAACTACTCACAACTCATCGAAGGGGCTATGGTGTTGATGTAGAAGCCCTCCGTGGTCGATTCCCCCTCCGGCAGAGTGCCGGCGAAGGCTCCAAGATGGGATCTCACGGATACAGAAGGTTATGGTGGTGGAAATTGTGTTTCGTGGTGCTCCTGGATGTTTTCGGGGTCCGTAGGTATATATAGGAGGAAGAAGTACGTCGGTGGATGCCCGAGGGGCCCACAAGACAGGGGGCATGCCCTATAGGGGGGGCGCCCTCCTATCTCGTGGGAGCCTCGGCTACTTCTTGACTTGCACTCCAAGCTCTCCGGATCAGATTTGTTCCAAAAATAACGCTCCCGAAGGTTTCATTCCGTTTGGACTCCGTTTGATATTCCTTTTCTTCGAAATACTGAAATAGGCAAAAAAACAATATGGGTTGGGCCTCCGGTTAGTAGGTTAGTCCCAAAAATGATATAAATATGTAAAATAAAGCCCATAAACATCCAAAAGGGGTAATATAATAGCATGGAACAATAAAAAATTATAGATACGTTGGAGACGTATCAGGTGCCACTGTTGGGGAACGCAGTAATTTCAAAAATTTCCTACGCACACGCAAGATCATGGTGATGCATAGCAGCAAGAGGGAAGAGTGTTGTCCACGTACCCTCATAGACCGAAAGCGCAAGCGTTATGACAACGCGGTTGATGTAGTCGTACGTCTTCATGATCGACCGATCCTAGTACCGAACGTACGACACCTCCGCAATCTGCACATGTTCAGCTCAGTGACGTCCCACGAACTCCGATCCAGCAGAGTGTCGAAGGGGAGTTTCGTCAGCACGACGGCGTGATGACGGTGATGGTGAAGCTACCGGCACAAGGATTCGCCTAAGCGCTGCAATGATATGACCGAGGTGGATTATGGTGGAGGGGGGCACCACACACGGCTAAGAGGTGCCCCCTCCCCCATATATAAAGGAGTGGAGGAGGGGGAGAGGGCCGGCCTCCTTGGTGCGCCCAAGGGGGGAGTCCTACTCCCGGTGGGAGTAGGATTCCCCCTTCCCTAGTTGGAGTAGGACAGGGAAGGAAGGGGGAGAAGGAGAGAAGGAAAGGTGGGCCGACCCCCTCCCAATTCGGATTGGGTTTTGGGGGGGCCACCTTGGCCGCCTCCTCCTCCTTTCCACTAAAGCCCAATAAGGCCCATTGACTCCCGGGGGGGTTCCGGTAACCTCCCGGTACTCCGGTAAATGCCCAAACTCACCCAGAACCATTCCGACATCCAAACATAGCCATCCATTATATCGATCTTTATGTCTTGACCATTTAGAGACTCCTCGTCATGTGCCTGATCACATCCGGAACTCCGAACTAACTTCGGTACATCAAAATACATAGACTCATAATACCGATCTTCACCGAACGTTAAGCGTGCGGACCCTACGGGTTCGAGAACCATGTAGACATGACCTAGACATGTCTTTGGTCAATAACCAATAGCAGAACCTGGATGCTCATTTTGGCTCCCACATATTCTACGAAGATCTTTATCGGTCAAACCGCATAACAACATATGTTGTTCCCTTTGTCATCGGTATGTTACTTGCCCGAGATTCGATCTTCGGTATCTCAATACCTAGTTCAATCTCATTACCGGCAAGTCTCTTTACTCATTCCGTAATGCATCATCCCGTAACTAACTCATTAGTCACATTGCTTGCAAGGCTTATAGTGATGTGCATTACCGAGAGGGCCCAGAGATACCTCTACGACAATCTTAGTGACAAATCCTAATCTCGATATATACCAACTCAACAAACACCATCGGAGACACCTGTAGAGCACCTTTATAATCACCCAGCCATGTTGTGACGTTTGGTAGCACACAAAGTGTTCCTCCGGTATGTGGGAGTTGCTTAATCTCATAGTCATAGGAACATGTATAAGTCATGAAGAAAGCAATAGCAACATAGTAAACGATCAAGTGCTAAGCTAATGGAATGGGTCAAGTCAATCACATCATTTTCTAATGATGTGATCCCGTTCATCAAATGACAACTCATGTCTATGGCTAGGAAACTTAACCATCTTTGATTAACGAACTAGTCAAGTAGAGGCATACTAGTGACACTATGTTTGTCTATGTATTCACACATGTACTAAGTTTCTGGTTAATACAATTCTAGCATGAATAATAAAAATTTATCATGATATAAGGAAATATATAAATAACAACTTTATTATTGCCTCTAGGGCATATTTCATTCATATTACTCCCATTGTGGGTAGTCTAAACCTGTAAGAGTTTCGGCAATAGTGCACAGCAATCCATACTATTGATGCATGTCGAACCAGACCATGTGGGACCCATAGTGGTCCTAGACCATGGGTTTTGTTCACCTCGCTACATATTGCCCCCAAAACCCGTAACGAATTGTCATGCAATTTTCTGCCACTGCCACTTCTCAACCCAAAGCAAAAGAATTAATTTGTCTCCCATTTCTGTTGCTCCGCCGAAAGAGCGGGGTCATCACATTCTTCATTAACATTGATCCTTGTTGCTCCCACGATGAGGTGTGATAGCGTGAGTAGTCCATCCCCTAGGAAGCCAGCGGCGTTGATGGTAGGTTGATGGTTGACCCTTGGAGATTGAGTTGATGTTCCCCGGCCGTTTGCGACCAACAAGGTTGTGGCCTTATTTACACCCACTGAGTGTCTCTCTCTAACATGGTAGATCACTCTTTGGTGTTCACGATATCTCTCCTTTGCAGCCGTGTTGCGAATATGTGTACATGAACATAATAGGAATAGGATTGGACTCGGAGTCCAAGTCCTCTCCCCCTTAGCTGCACCCTAGGGCTTGGAGGGGCTGTTTGCCACGCCCCTCGACCTATATATAGAGAGGAGGGGGTGCCCCAAGAGCACACACCAAGCCCTTGGCGCCCCTCTCTCTCCCGTTACTCTGTAGTTCCACCACCTCGTCCCGGCAACGCTTAGCGAAGCGCTATCAGTGCTCCACCACCACCATCACCACCACGCCGTCATGTTGGTTGTGATCCCATCTACTTATCCTCTCCCGCTTGCTGGATCAAGAAGGAGGAGACGTCATCGAGCCGCACGTGTGCTAAACTCGGAGGTGTCGTCCGTTCGGCACTAGATCGGCTGGATCGTGATCGGATCGCGAAAAGTTTGACTGCATCAACCGCGTTGTCAAATGCTTCCACTTTCGGTCTACGAGGGTACGTAGATACACTCTCCCCCTCTTGTTGCTATGTATCTCCTAGATAGATCTTGCGTGAGCGTAGGAAATTTTTGAAATTGCATGCTACGTTTCCCAACACTACCGACCGCAATACTGCGAGAAACCAGCCCATGAAGCGTGCAAACGGGATCCAAAGTTCTTCCAAGCGATGCCCCAAAGAGGGAAGAGACGATGTCAACGTCGTCGCCCAACCCGACTGGGTTTTAGGCTTTCGCCCGAAGAACTGGATCCAAGGATGCATGAAGGGTGGACTCCACGACGGCGCCTCCAAGGAGATAAAACAACGTCCAATGACGCCAGCGCACAACGCAAGTCACTATTTGTGTCGTGTCTGTCCTAACGCACACTATTGGTAACAGTGGTGTGTGCTATTTGAGACACAACACTTGTAAGCTAAGACTAGCCACAGTGGGTAGTAACTTAGACTAGTAACATGCATATGTTACTAGTCTATGTTACTACCTCTACAATGGGGAGTAACATATGTGTGGTGTCATGCAACACTTCATTTATTAGGTTATAGACTCATCTTGCCTTGGTATGTGTGATGTTACTCATAGTACTAGTAACTAGCTATGTTACTGCATGCCTCTCTTTCTTCATTGTTTGCCACATCATCTATTTTATATGGATATGTCTGATGTTACCATCTATATTACTCCCACTGTGGGTAGTCTAAACCTATAAGAGTTTCTGCAATAGTGCACATCAACCCATCCCATTGATGCATGTCGGACCAGAACATGTGGGACCCCTAAAGGTCCTAGACCTTGGGTTTTGTGCACCTGGCTACATATTACCCCCAAAACCCGTCACAAATTGTCGTGCAATTTTCCGCCACTGCCACTTCTCAACCCAAAGCGAAAAAAATTAATTTATCTCCCATTTTTGTTGCTCTGCCGAAAGAGCGGGGTCATCACATTCTTCATCTACATTGGTCCTTGTTGCTCCCATGTTGAGGTGTGATCGTGTGAGTAGTCCATCCCCTAGGAAGCCGGCGGCGTTGATGGCAGGTTGATGGTTGACCCTTGGAGATCGAGTTGATGTTCCCCGGCCGTTTGCAACCAACAAGGTTGTGGCCTTATTTACACCCATTGAGTGTCTCTCTCTAACGTGGTAGATCACTCTCTGGTGTTCACGATATCTCTCCTTTGCAGCGTGTTGCGAATATGTGTACACGAACATAATACATAGAAAAATATTTCTTGTAATAAGTTTGCCACCACTTAGGGCAAGCCAGCAAGGGAGTATGTGGGGCAGATCTTAGGTGAAGAGGACAAAGTATTAGATGATGCAGGGATATCAAAACTACTAATAGGACCAAAATCCAGGTTCTAACTATAACCAATGAGGGGCACAAAGCAATGGCCTGCTTATGGGCACCCTAGTGTTTGAATGTAAGACTGTGGTCTTTGGCCTATAGGTGGTCGCCATTGTCAGAGTTTCTAGGAATTCTATGTGGGAAGAAATGAAGACAACTCCAACACACCCACTCTTTGCATGAGTTGAGTTATATATGATGACCTTCAGATTTGAAGTGGATGTCACTACCTCATGGATCGAAGCACGGAGCTGAGTTATCTCCTCGTTGTTTCTCTCAACCGCCTCCAGGAGACAATCAAGGACATCTAGTTGGCGGTGTTGCTCACGATGATGAGGTTGAGGTGCCCTATCGGATCTTGAGTTTTCACTATTTGAATAGTTAGGGTATGTCATCTCTATTGCAACTCGTTCTCAATAAAAAAAATTAATGTACACACACTTTTGGGCCGATTAAAAATATATTCAAATTTGCACATTTTCCCAAGGTTTTACAAGACGACCGTGAGGAGATCTGAATACATAATGCAAAAAAAGGAAAACTAGGGGTACGATAATCTGGGTTCAGTAACAGAATGTCATGCAAATTAGGGTTCCCAGCAACACACCGAGGAAATTGTTGTTTCAGTAGTATATTTCGAGAGATAACACATTTATGGGTTTCGGGAAATTTTCAATATCCATAGTGTTCACGATGTCTCTCTCATCTCACATGTTCACGTTTACGATAGCTCCCCATCCCACCTAGCAACAAACTAGAACAAAGGGGGAGAGGGAGGCCCACTTAGGACCACTCAATCAGGATATTTGACCAACAAGGTTGTGGCCTTATTTCCCCCCGTTGGGTGTCTCTCTCTAACGCGATAGATCACTCTTTGATGTTCACGATCTCTCTCCTTTGCAGCGGTGTTGCGAATATGTGTACATGAACATAGCACGTGGAAAAATATTTCTTGTAATAAGCTTGCCACCGCTCAGGGCAAGCCAGCAAGGCCCATCAAATCAAGGGAGTATGTGGGGCAGATCTTAGCATGACCAAACTTAAGGCTATGTAGAGGTGAAGAGGACAAAGTATTAGATGATGCAGGGATATCAAAACCACTAATAGGACCAAAATCTGGGTTCTAACTCTAACCAATGATGGGCACAAACCACAAAGCAATGGCATGCTTATGGGCACCCTAGTGTTTGAATGCAAGACTGTGGTCTTTGGCCTATAGGTGGTCGCCATTGTCAGAGTTTCTAGGAATTCGACGTGGGAAGAAACGAAGACAACTCCAACACACCCCCTCTTTGTCGGGTCATGGTGCTTCGAAGAGGCTCATTAGCAGGGGTTGGGCCTGGTACTATCACAAATACATGGTTTATTGAGGTTACAACTTTGATCTCCAAGACATGCGCATTCCACAATATGAAATTCTCTCTCATCAACTTCTTAGAGACTAGAGACCAAATGAAATGGCCATGATCCACGAGGATGGTGAAGTAGTCAGCATCACATGCAATTTGGCAGAGCTAGCATTCGTACTATCATGTAGGAAAATAGGGTTTGTCATGTGATAAGATGGATCTAGCCATCAAACCTCTCGAGTCGCATCTTATTATTATTGTCGGATTTCATAATTCCCAGTCGCTTGAGAATTAGTTAAACGTACGTGAAGGACTATCAATCTGATGATATCCTTGTAAGATTTTTTTTAACACTTAGAATAAAATTGCACTAGATGAAATAATTGTTATATCACGGTAACGACGATTTGTGTCAACATATTAGTAAAATCTGCTGAGATAATACAATGCTTTTATAGTAGACACACAATTTCTATAATACAATTAAGGTATTTTTAGATTTGCGTGAATAAATTTACAATTCTCAGTCCACTAGAATAGTGGACGCCTAGCCTAGGTGAGATAATCAAAGGTTAGTAGTGTGTAGGATTACAACTTGATCTCCAAGGCACCTATACAAGGAAAACTATCCGGGGATTTTGTATGACACGATTACATACTTTAACCATCACATCAGTAGGTAAGTTAGCATTGATCTGCGAGCATGCGCGATCTCTCTCACCAACAGAGAGATCACGACCAAAGTAATGTATTCACAAACATTTCCATGCGCGCACTATTTCCTGCCGGCGTCCCGCTGAATGTACTTGAGCACCTCGGCGGGCGGCACGCCGCGCCACACCCGCGGCCGCGGCACGCTGTGGCCGAGCTTCGCGAACCCGTGCGCCACCCTGTTCCCTCCCCGGCGCACGTGCGACACGGCCATGCCGTCGCCGAGCAGCGGGAGCAGCTCGGCGATCTCCTTCCACAGCCTGAGGTCCTCCTCCGCCCTGCCCAGGCGCGGACGCCTGTGGCTCCCCCGCGCGGCTTCCACGGCCGACAAGTCGTCGCCCTCGACCCAGACGCCGCTCCACCCGTTCTCCAGCGCCAGCTCCAGCCCGCGCCGGAGCGCGGCGAGCTCGGCCACGGAGCTCGTGGCCGCGCCGATCCGCTCCGCGTAGCCCAGCACGAACTCGCCCTTGTGGTCCCGGTACACGCCGCCGATACTCGCGCTCTGGGACGCGTGCCTGGAGGACCCGTCGAAGTTGAGCTTCAGGCGCCCCGCCTCCGGCTTCCTCCACTTGTTCGGCGAGTCTCCGCCGCCGTGCAGGCTCCGCCGCGCCTGGTACCCGCCTCCCATTGCCACCGTTGGCATTGCCATTGCCATTGCCTTGTCGACGAGGAGGGCAGATACGGGGACGCGCTGCAGCATCGCGCCCATGGGTCGAAGGTGCACGCGCAGCATGGTTGCCAAGAGAACGCGCGATCTTGACGTGTATTTAGCGTTTGTGCATGCATGCAGTTGCTTGAAGCCACTGCTCACGTAGCATACATGAATTGGAGAACACAACCACTTCGGCGTAGAGTGGAAATGCCGGGATTGATTAGGTCAATGCGTATGGGGAGGGAGGATGAGGAGGAGACGGCATGGAAGAAGAAGAAAGCGGGTGGAAGAGAAGTATTTGAAATGGTTTAAGCCGCGGGCGATCGAGCTAGCTAAGCATATGCCAAGGTTGGGGGGAGGAGGAGGGTATCTGTGCGTGACTTGTTGCCCTAAATTGCCTGTCAGGGAAGCAACCGCACGTTGCTTGCAGCCTCTAAATTAGCGAGTGCCAGGCTGCGTTCGGGCTTAAAAGTTAAAACCACCGGAGTTCCCATGATCTCCATGCATGTAGCGTGTGGGGGAATTGCCGTTACGCATGCAAGTCGTGGCTTGTGTCAACTGTTGACCGCCGTGAAGAATATTCTGCGGGGAAAAATTAGAATGTCTACAAACTAGATTCACTGCACATGCAAAAAAAAGAAGGAAAACCCCAGCGCTACATAGTCATTCGTTATTGCAAAGTATCAACTTCCGAATTAAGGAGTAGCAATGCTCAAAAAAAAAGAATTAAGGAGTAGCACAACCAGATGGTAAAAATATTACAAGAAAAAAATGTGTACTCCCAACTCGCTCCCACGGTAGCAGCCAGGCTTGACCCCAGTCGTCGCCCCCGTCTCCTACCCTCCCCATCCACCTCGTCGTGCCAGAGGAAGATGGGGTGGAAAGCCCACCTTGAGCTGGACGAGGATCCTCTGACGTACGGCAGCCTGCCGTTCTGTCACTGACATGTGGGCCTTTTGGGAACCTGGCCCACATGTCAGTGGCCCAACGGCACGTAGCGCACGGCAGAGGAGTGTCCTCCCCTTGAGCTACAGGACTCCTCGGTTGGAGAGCACTGCGCGTCCCTGGACGGTGCACATGTTGGCAGAGATCAGACGCGGGGGCAGCGGCCCTTGGACATCTAGGCGATGGTCATGGCGTGGCGAATACTGAGTGGTGAGTGAAACCTCACCTAAAGCCGATGCAATGGAAACATCTTTGAACTGGACACTATGGTATATGTTTGGGTATGGAGACTTAGCAGTGTATCCCTGCCTAAGTATCTTTCCAAAATTTCGTATTTAGGCCATTCCCCACCAAGAAAGATCCTTATGGTTAAAATAATCATCTTTAACAATCATCAAACCTCTCTAGGACCGTGGCTTTGCCACACCTTTTCCTCATTTACTAACCTGAAAAGCCATTTACTCGACAAGCACTTTTCCTAATTTTAAGGTGTCAACCACTGGACCGCCTCGATATTTTGGCCTACAAATTATATTCCACTTAGGTAGTCGATACATTCGTTTATCTTCATCACATTAAGAAAGAATCTAGATATGTAATAATTTAATCTTTTATGTACCCATTTGGGTATCTCAAAGAAGAAAAACATAAACTTTGGTAGGCTAGCAGGTAAAACAATGAACAGGACAAGAGGACCCCCATAGGAAAGTAACTTGCCCTTCCAACCGTTGAGCTTTTTCTTGAAGCAATCCACAATACCCTTCAATTCCTTATCCAAAAGTTTATAGTGATAAATGGATAAACCGCGATACTGAAGTTGTGATCCAATCTCGCAACCAAACAATTGTTGGTACTGGTTCTCAACTTCTTTGACCTTACCAAGGGAGAAGAACACCTTTGTGGATTTAATCTTAAGGCATGATAACCATTCAAATGCAGAGATGATTAGCTTCATATTAATTTCCTTCTGCATGTCATGTGCCACAAATATAATGGACATATTGTAGTTTGGACACCCACAATCCATAAAGCATGGCAAAAAGACAACAACATAACCATCCACTTTGGCCCTTGCAAAAAGGATCACCAACATATCCACAACAAGGATCACTAACATAATCAACAATGATGTTGAAGAGAATAGGTGGCAGAGGGTCACCCTCCGCAATCTCCGTCTGGTATAAAAATAATAATTGATGCCTTTATTTACCTTTTGTAACATTAATTACTGATCTTAACACCAACGTTTCCTCACCACAAAAAGACAGTAAAACATTAACATGCTTCACCTTAGTGTGACTCCTTATTATAACAAAAGGTGATATTACAAAATAGCCCGTATTTTAGCTAGAATAGATGAGAATACTGAAATCTGTTAACATATTGTAAAACAATTGCTACCGTAGTTTAAATAATGAAGACAACATTAAAAAATGTTACTAGCCTTTCAAAACTGTTCACACGTTTTCAAAAATATACCTGACATTTCAACAAATGATTATATAATGTAAAGAATGATCACTCACTTTAGAAAAATGTTCCATACCACTCAAAAAATGTAGATTACATTTGAAACAATGCTCATGCATTTTAAAACAATGTTATGTACAATGTAAAAATATGTTCGCATGGTTTAGAAAACTGTTTTGTATCATTCAAAAAAAAATGTTTCAATGTAAATTTGAGAAATGGTTAATGTGTATTCAAAATATATACAGATTCATGAAATTGAAGAAATATTAATCATGTATTTTTTTGAAAAAAATATATACAAAAAATGCTCAATGTGTATGAAATAACTAGACATATATTTGAAAAATATTAAACATGTATAATATTTTTCCTAATGTATACAAACATTGTATAATGTGTATGAAAAAAGTACACATGTGTTGAGAAAAAACCAAACAAATAAAACAGATAAGAAAAAACTAAGATAAAAATTACAATCAAACCACAGGTGCTATAGTATTGGCCTGGCCCACTCGGTCACGCCCGGAGGCGAAACCGAGCTACACCTAGGTACGAGAAATAGCGTTGGGGCACCGCTAGAGTTATATCTTGCTTAAAGCTAGATGGAAGAAGCTCTTGCATGAAGTGTCCACAGTAATGGGATGGCCCATTAGCGCACCCTTACAACAAATGAAATACACACAAAAATGGCACCAGGTAGGGGCCGAACTCAGGTCTCCTTGTTGCTGGCTTATTGCGCAGAGAGGTTCGTGGCAGAATAGAAGACGCAGCCTACTTGAGGGAAAAGGGCCAATTTACTGCCGGTTTTCCTCTTTCTTATTTTCCTATTCCGTTGTTTTGTCAACAGATTTCTTCGTTTCTTTTCTCTCCTTTTCAGTGGATTTTCTGTCTTTCCTTTTTTTTTCTTTTTTTTTTGGTTTTCATAGCTTCTTTTTGGTTTTTAGTATCTTTCTTCCTCAATTTATATTTTTTTAGGTTTTGTTGCTTATTTTTCCTTTTTCAATGGGGGTTTTCAGCACACATTAAAAAATTCATTAGAAATATTTTTATATACACGTTTAGCATTTTTTAAATACATGATTAACACTTTTTGACAACTTCATGCCTACTTTTGCCATACATTTGTACAATTTTTTATATATCAATTATATTTTCTAATCCATGTTTAATATTTTTCAAATACAAGCACAACAGTTCTTATTACATAATCAACTTTTTTTCTATACATTTAAAAAAATCAAATGCTTGATTAACATTTTTGAAATACAAGATTGATTATTATTTTAGTATTTGGTTAAATATATTATTATATATTTTTTGTACATTTTCAAATGCTAAATTAACATTTCACAAACAAGATTGACTTTTTTTAATATATACTCAACATTATTTTAATATATGCTCAACAGTTTTTGTATACACATTTAACATTTTCAAAATGTTTCGTTAACATTTAAAATAAATATTCAATATTTTGCTAATTATTTTTTCTAATATATGGTCAAGTTTTTATACACATTTAATTTGGTATACATGAGAAACATCTATTATATACACAATTAACATTTTTCAGATGTATGGTTAACATTTTTCAAACATATGGTTAACATTTTTATCAAATATTTATGTAAAGCATTTATTAATATAATTAATTGGAAGTATAAGCGAAAACAAAGAAATAACGAGGTTGTGTTCTCACGCGAGCAACGCCGGCCTAGTATGGAGGTCCCTCAAGCGAGGCTGGTATCCAACTCACATGAAGCAAGGTATAGTCGCACCCCTGGGGCAGGGGTATGAAGAAATGATACATATTGCTGTATGCAATCGTTATGGGAAGCTCCTAATCTGTTTGCGCCAATTAACGAGAGGGCACTCGCACGGTCGCTTGCAAGGGCCAGCCAACTAGCACGGTTACCCACTTAAAAAAAAGGTCACTACTGCTGAAGACTGCTAAGAAAAAGAAAATCAAAAAATCATGAATTCTAAAAAATTTCAAGATTTAAAAAAAAAGTTGTTTCAAGAACGAAAATGGAAAAGTTCATAGACTCAAAATTAGTTCGTCAATTTTGAAAAAAAGTTCACAATGTGAAAAAAAACGCTAATTTAATGAACTTTAACAGATAGCGATTTCCACTTTAACGGGCGCTGAAGGCGCCGAATAAGAAATGCCATCGTTATGAGCACCACCGCAGAGCGCAGAATTTAAAAGTGGGCCAGGCCATTAGTTGCACTTTCGGGCTGGGTTTTTTTCATGATTTTTCTTTCTGTTTTTGTTTAATACACAAGCAGGTTTTTCTTCTTGATTTTCCTATTTTTCGCCCTTTCTTTTGTTCTCTTTAGTTATATCTCTTATGTATTTTTATATTTCCCGAAATTTGGAAAATGTTAAATATCTCCATAACTAATTGAAACTTCTGTAAAAATTATGTTCTAAAATTATTTTCTTCTACTTCAAATAAACCTTAAATTTGAGAAATTGTTCAAAATTTGAAAAAAAATGTTGTTGATTTAAAATTATATTATAAATTTCAACATTGATTCAAAATTTCAAGAGAATGTTCATAATTTTCCAAAAAATGTCATAATTTTCTAAAAATTATAACTGACGTCAAGAATCCTCGTCAACTGAAATTTTGTTCACATTTCAGCAGTTATTCATTTTTAAATTCACGAGCTTGTTTCAAGTTGGTAATTTTTTTTGCAAATTTTTGAACTTAATTTGATACCGTTGTTTGAATTCGTGACTTTTGGAACAGTTTTTGATTTAATGAATAATTTCCAAAATCATGAACATATTTCCATTTTGCGATTTTTTTAAACTTGTGAACATTTTCCAAAAGAAACATTATTTGAATTATTCGTCAACAATTTGTGAATGGTTGAAGGTTTGTGGACTCAGGAATGTCTTTTGACATCATGACACTTTTTTGCATTCATGAAACTTGGATTCACAAAAAAAAATCAGAAAATATATACAACATTTTTTTAAATCCAGAAGGAATATAAAAAAAGACACAGACTAAATTTGAAAAGAAAACTTAAAAAGAGAAGAAAAATACATGCGTGGGCCGCTGCCAGTGGTGGCTTGTGCCACCAGTTGGGCCCAGATCATTTTATTAGCGATACAGGAGACCGTTGGATACCGAACGCTTGCGTTGGAGGCGACGGGTTGTTGTCGCATCCTTTAACGATATATATTTTAAATATTTCTGAAATGTATAAAAATTCGCACAAGTTTAAAAAATTATCATTCGAAAAAAATGTCTAGTTGAGTAATGTTTAACATGCATTCAAAAAAATGTATAAAACATGTATTTCAAGAAATATTATTCTTTTGTTTGAAAAAAACTTACATGTATACAAAAAATATACAATGTGTATATGTAAAAAATAGACATGAAAAGATTTTTTTCGAAAAAAGTTTTAGTCATATATTGGAAAAGTAACACGAATTTGAAATATATTAACACGATACAAACAAATATTAGCACAACTAAGAAAATATTAATGGTGGTGTTTGGTTCGGCTGTGGAAAACCTGTTGTGGAAAAACAGCCGTCAAAAATCTACTATGAAAAAGTTGTAGGCCATTTAGCAAACGTGGGTAATTTCATCAAAGGATTGGGGCAAAGCGGGGTGGACACACAGCGGCAGCCAGGGAAGCTCCTCCTTCGCAGCTTTCCCACGTACGTGTATTTTTGGCTGTGCGTTGATGGAGTCGTGGTCACTCGTTTCAGTGTTTGGTTAGGATTCGACTGCCACACAGCGAAATCCTGGTAGAATCACAGAACAAAACGGGGCCATTTGTGATGGAGGGAGTATATTTTTACTTTAGGGGCTGGGCGGGCCATGGCATGCTTTTGCCCTCACGAAGCTCCGCGTGTGCCTTAGTATATACAATGCCCACACCGTTCGATTGTTTATTACAATAAATTTTATCTCTGGTGTCAATGCTTGCATAGTATCTAAAATAGCCGTTCTTGAGATTAGCCACCATTATGGAGAGTTTATAAACAAAAAATATCACTAATTCCATCTTCTATACTCAGATATACCTTAAGACGGCCATTACCGTATGAGCGGGTTTTAAAGCCTGCAAGTTAAGTTGTTGGCTGCTCTTAGCGATTGAGTGCTAACATGAGACCTATTTGTTAGCTTTGAACTGAGAAGGTCCCTCAAACATAGCATGATACCAACTAATGGCTGCCACTATAAAAGTTGGAACAAGCGTGTACCTACCAAGTGAATTATGATTGAAATGACGATGGCTACAGGTTGAGCTCTATCCATTGAAATTGAATCCATTGATGTGGTAAAGGATAGAGTTGAAATAAATCCTCTATTTTCCTGCCTTGTGACCGAACAAAGAAGAGATACTAGAGTGAGGGGACCTGTTGGTTGACCATCTAGATCATAGGATCAATGTATTCATAGGTCAATTCTATTTTAACGCCACACTGTTCATGGAATCCCTTGTTTCTCGCAAGAAGTGCTCCTTGGTGGAGGAGTAGTATTACGTCCAAGGCCATCTAATCGACACCAACGAGTAAAATCTCGCTCAAGTGTCTGTAGTCTTTGCTAAGTGATCTACAGATCTCGATGCATCTTTTCGCTTTGGTGTTCGTTGTACTATCATGATTCAAGATGAATAGATCAGAAGTTTTCCTGCAAAAAAATGCCCACATTGCACTGGGAAAGCAAAGTCGCAACCAGGTCTTCCTACCGTGGTCGTAGGAGTGGCCCTGTTCCGGCACAGACTCTGTGCGTCGCGATCGGGACATTTTTAACACACAACTCCATATACTCAGCAAGTCGGGAATCAGAACAAGTCGGAAGCCAAAACTTGGGTGCTGCCGACACAACAACTTCAATGCAGTCGCAAAGCAAATTCTCGTGCGTCGAGGTCGGTGGGTTGGTTTGGGTGTTGGGAAACGTAGCATGCAATTTCAAAAAAATTCCTACGCTCACGCAAGATCTATCTAGGAGATGCATAGAAATGAGAGGGGAAGAGTGTGTCCACGTACCCTCGTAGACTGAAAGCGGAAGAGTTTGCCAACGCGGTTGATGTAGTCGAACTTATTCTAGTTCCGGCCGATCAAGCACCAAACGTACGACACCTCCGAGTTCTGCACATGTTCAGCTCGATGATGTCCCTCGAACTCTTGATCCAGCAAAGTGTCGAGGAAGAGTTGCGTCAGCACGACGGCGTGGTGACCGTGATGGTGAAGTGATCCACGCAGGGCTTCGCCTAAGCACTACGTGAATATGACCGAAGGCGTAAACTGTGGAGGGGGAGCAGCACACGGCTAGGAATCATTATTATCTGTCCTAGTGGTGCCCCACCCCCACACATATATATATATAGGCGGGAGAGGGAGGGGAACAGCAAGGGGCGCCCCAAGTAGGAGGGACCCTACTTGGGCGCCTCCTCCAAGTTGGCCTCCGCCCTTCCATAAGTGTCGGAGGGGAAGGAAAGAGAGGAGGGAGAGAAGGAAAGGGGGAGGCCGAATCCTCCTATTTCGGCCTATAGGGGAGCGCACCAGCCCCTCAGGGGCTGGTCTGTCCCACTCTTGGCCCATTAGGCCCATATAGTTTGCCGGGGGGGGGGGGGGTGCCCGGAACCCCTTCCGGTGACCCGATAAGTACCCGGTACCCCCGGACACTTCCAGTGTCCGAATACTATCGTCCTATATATCAATCTTTACCTCTCAACCATTTCGAGAATCCTCGTCATGTCCGTAATCTTATCCGGGACTCTGAACAACATTTGGTCACCAAATCACATAACTCATATAATACAAATCGTCATCAAACGTTAAGCGTGCGGGTCCTACGGGTTCGAGAACTATGTAGACATGACCGAGACACCTCTCGTTAAATAACCAATAGCGGAACCTGGATACTCATATTGGCCCCCACATATTCTACGAAGATCTTTATCAGTCAAACCAATATGACAACATACTTTATTCCCTTTGTCATCGGTATGTTACTTGCCCGAGATTCGACCGTCGGTATTTCCATACCTAGTTCAATCTTGTTACTGGCAAGTCTCTTTACTCGTTCCGTAATGCATTATCCTGCAACTAACTCATTAGTCACTTTGCTTGCAAGGCTTCTTATGATGTGCATTACCGAGAGGGCCCAGAGATACCTCTGCGATACTCGGAGTGACAAATCCTAATCTCGATCTAGGCCGACCCAACAAACACCTTCGGAGATACCTGTAGAGCATATTTAATCACCCAGTTACGTTGTGACGTTTGATAGCACACAAGGCATTCATCCAATATCCAGGAATTGCATAATCTCATAGTCAGAGGAATATGTATTTGACATGAAGAAAGCAGTATCAATAAAACTGAACGATCATAATGCTAAGCTAACAAATGGGTCTTGTCCATCACATCATTCTCCTAATGATGTGATCCCATTCATCAAATGAAAACACATGTCTATGGCTAGGAAACTTAACCATCTTTGATTAACGAGCTAGTCAAGTAGAGGCATACAAGGGACACATTGTTTTGTCTATGTATCCACACATGTATCAAGTTTCTGGTTAATACAATTCTAACATGAATAATAAACATTTATCATGAATAAGGAAATATAAAATAACAACTTTATTGTTGCCTCTAGGGCATATTTTCTTCAGTCTCCCACTTGCACTAGAGTCAATAATCTAGATTACATTGTAATGATTTTAACACCCATGGAGTCCATGTGATGATCATGTTTTGCTCGTGGAAGAGGCTTAGTCAACGGGTCTGCCACATTCAGATATGTATGTATTTTGCAAATCTCTATGTCTCCCTCCTTGACTAGATCACGGATGGAGTTGAAGCGTCTCTTGATGTGTTTGGTATTTTTGTGAAATCTGGATTCCTTCGCCAAGGCAATTGCTGCAGTATTGTCAGAAAAGATTTTCATTGGACCCGATGCACTAGGTATTACACCTAGATAGGATATGAACTCCTTCATCTAGACTCCTTCATTTGCTGCTTCCGAAGCAGCTATGTACTCCACTTCACACGTAGATCCCGCCACGACGCTCTGCTTTGAACTGCACCAACTGACAGCTCCACTATTCAATAAAAATACGTATCCGGTTTGTGACTTAGAATCATTCGGATCAGTGTCAAAGCTAGCATCGATGTAACCATTTACGACGAGCTCTTTGTCACCTCCATAAACGAGAAACATATCCTTAGTCCTTTTCAGGTACTTCAGGATGTTCTTGACCGCTGTCCAGTGATCCACTCGTGGATTACTTTGGTACCTCCCTGCTAAACTTATAGAAAGGCATACATCAGGTCTGGTACACAGCATAGCATACATGATAGAACCTATGGATGAGGCATAGGGAATGACTTTCATTTTCTCTCTATCTTCTGCAGTGGTCGGGCAATGAGTCTGACTCAACTTCACACCTTGTAACACAGGCAAGAACCCTTTCTTTGACTGGTCCATTTAGAAATTCTTCAAAATTTTATCAAGGTATGTGCTTTGTGAAAGTCCTATCAAGCGTCTTGATCTATCCCTATAGATCATGATGCCCAATATATAAGTATCTTCACCGAGGTCTTTAATTGAAAATTTATTATTCAAGTATCCTTTTATGCTATCCAGAAGTTCTATATCATTTCCAATCAGTAATATGCCATCCACATATAACATCAGAAATGCTACAGAGCTCCCACTCACTTTCTTGTAAATACAGGCTTTACCGTAAGTCTGTATAAAACCATATGCTTGGATCACCTTATCAAAGCATGTATTCCAACTCCAAGATGCTTGCACCAGTCCATAGATGGATCGCTGGAGCTTGCACACCTTGTTAGCACCTTTAGGATCGACAAAACCTTCTGGTTGCATCATATACAACTTTTCTTAGAGATATCCATTTAAGGAATGCAGTTTTGACATCTATTTACCAGATTTCATAAGATTGGCAATTGCTAACATGATTTAGACGGACTTAAGCATCGCTACGGTTGAGAAAGTCTCATCGTAGTCAACCCTTGAACCTGTCGAAAACCTTTTGCGACAAATCTAGCTTTGTAGACAATAAGATTACCATCAGCGTCAGTATTCTTCTTGAAGACCCATTTATTCTCTATGGCTTGCCGATCATCGGGCAATCCACCAAAGTCCACACTTTGTTCTCATATATGGTTCCTATCTAAGATTTCATGGCCTCAAGCCATCTATCGGAATCTAGGCTCATCATAGCTTCTTCATAGTTCGTAGGTTTGTCTTGGTCTAGTAACATGACTTCCAGGACAGGATTATCGTACCACTCTAGTGTGGATCGTGCTTTGGTTGACCTACGAAATGCAGTAGTAACTTGATCTGAAGTTTCATGATCATCATCTTTAGCTTCCTCTGTAGTTGGTGTAGGCATCACGGGAACAATTTTCTCTGATGTACTACTTTCCAATTCGAGAGAAGGTACATTTACCTCATCAAGTTCTACTTTCCCCCACTCACTTCTTTCGAGAGAAACTTCTTCTCTAGAAAGGACCCATTGTTAGCAACAAATATCTTGCCTTCAATCTGTGATGGAAGGTGTACCCAATTGTTTCCTTAGGGTATCCTATGAAGACGCACTTCTCCGATTTGGGTTCGAGCTTATCAGGCTGAAGCCTTTTGACATAAGCATCGCATCCCCAAATTTAAGAAATGACATGTTAGGTTTATAGCCAAACCATAGTTCATACGGTGTCGTCTCAACGGATTTAGATGGTGCCCTGATGTCTACTACGCAACTTTATTCTTGTAGACACGTGTTGGGCCTCCAAGCGCAGAGTTTTTGTAGGACAGTAGCAATTTTCCCTCAAGTGGATAACCTAAGGTTTATCAATCCGTGAGAGGTGTAGGATGGATATGGTCTCTCTCAAATGACCCTGCAACCAAATACAAGAAATCTCTTGTGTCCCCAACACACCCAATACAAGGGAAAATTGTATAGGTGCAGTAGTTCGGCAAAGAGATGGTGATAAAAGTGTAATATGGATGGTAGAAATATATTTTTATAATCTGAATAAATAAAAACAGCAAGGTAGCAAATAATAAACGGGCACAAAAATGGTGTTGCAATGCTTAAAAATGAGCGGTCCGTACTTTCGCTAGTGCAACCTCTCAACAATGCTAACATAGTTGGATCATATGATTATCCCTCAAAGTGCAATAAAGAATCACTCCCGAGTTCCTATTAGCGGAGAACAAAAGATAGGAATTGTTTGTAGGTCACGAAACCACCTCAAAGCTATTCTTTCCGTTCGATCTATTCAAGAGTTCGTACTAAAATAACACAAAGCTATTTTTTCCATTTGATCTATCCTAGAGTTCGTACTAGAATAACACCAAAGAAAATTCATATTCATAATACTCAATCCACAGAAAGAACTATAAAGAGACCCCCAAAGTTTCCGTTGGAGAAAAACGTGCATCAACCCCTATGCATAGATTACCCCAATATCACTGTGGGAATCCGCGAGTTGAATGCCATAACACATATCAAGTGAATCAATAAGATACCTCATTGTCACCTCAAGTATTCATATTGCAAGACATATATCATGTGTTCTCATCTCTGCATATTCAACCCGACAAGACAAAACTTTGAAGGCTAAAGATTCAATTCATCATAACAAGAGTATACAGGGGAGAAACATCATATGATCCGACTATATTAACAAAGCCCATGATATAGATCACGAGAGAAAGAGAGAGAGAGAGAGATCAAACACATAGCTACTGGTACAAACCCTCAGCCCCGAGGGTGGACTACTCCCTCCTCATCGTGGTGGCCGCCGGGATGATGAAGATGGCCATCGGAGAGATTCCCCCCTCCGGCAGGGTGCCAGAACAGGGTCTAGATTGGTTTTCCCGGATACAGAGACCTTGCGGAGGTGAAACTTCTGATCTAGGTTAACCCCGAAGGGTTTTAGAATATTTGGGAATTTATAGTGCAAAAAGGGGTGCGGGAGGCCACCGAGGTGGGCACAACCCACCTGGGCGCGCCAGGGGGCCCTAGCGCGCCCTGGTGGGTTGTGCCCCCCTCAGGGCACCCCCCAGGTGCAGCTCAGGCCCATTGGATTCCTTCTGGTCCAAAAAAATCTCCAAAAAGTTACGCGGTGTTTGGACTCCGTTTGATATTGATTTCCTACGATGTAAAAAAACAAGCAAAAAACAGCAACTGGCACTTGGCACTGGGTCAATAGGTTAGTCCCAAAAAATGATATAAAGTTGCTATAAAATGATTGTAAAACATCCAAGAATGATAGTATAATGGCATGACTACTTCATAAATTATAGATACGTTGGAGACGTATCAGCATCCCCAAGCTTAATTTCTACTCGTCCTCGAGTAGGTAAATGATAAAAGAAATAATTTATGAAGTGTGAATGCTTGCAAAGTGCATAAGTTTGATCAATGATAATTTCAATCACTTTTTCTAGCATCATAACAACAATTCTTTCTTATAATATTTCTCATGTTATAGTGGCAACCAATTCACATGTTAAGGTTCAAACAATGAATTCTCTTGAAACTCAACAACCTATTTTCTCAGTCACCAAGCAATTTCAATTCAACTTATTCAACAGAGTTTAAGTAAGAGCTCCACATACTCAACCATCATATAGTCTTCTATGATTACTAACACTCATCGTGTACACATGAGCAAAACGTTTCAATCGGACACATAGAAAGATAAGGGCTTATTGTTTTGCCTCCCAACGTATTCACCTCAAGGGTGATGTCAACAATAATAACTCATGCTACCCATATTCAACTGGACATATGTGCCTAGATCTTTCCTCACCACGTGATGCTTGCCAAAGGAGAAAAATAAAAAGGAATAGAGAGAAAAACTTTGACTCTTTGCATAAAAGTAAATACTGAAAAGTAAAAGATAGGTCCTTCAAAGAGGGAAGCAGAGGTTGCCATGCGCTTATTGTTTGTATGCTCAATCCCTTAGTGCAAAAGAACGTCACGTTGTATTGCCCTTTAAGATGGCAACCTTTATTATGCAGTCTGTCGCTTTTATTCTTTGCCATCCAAGTTCGTACAACGCTCAATTTTATCTTACACTAAATGATCTCACACTTTTAGAAGCAATTTTTATTGCCTTATTGCACAGATGAAAACTTACTTGAAGATCTTGCTCAATCCTTAGGTAGGTATGGTGGACTCTCAAAACAAGATTTGGGTTTAAGGGTTTTTGGATGCACAAGTAGTATCTCTACTTGGTGCGGAATTTTTGGCTAGCAAAGATAGGGGGCAAGCACCACATGTTGAAGGATCTATGACAATATAACTTCTATGTGAATATGAACAAACATAAATCATTACGTTGTCTTCCTTGTCAAACGTCAACAATTTTGGCATATAATATTTTGATGGGGGCTCACAATCACAAAAATTTCCAAGATAGTATATTTGCATGTGAAAGTTCTCTTCCTTATACTAATTATTCGTGAATTGCTTGTATGAACAATATTGTGATTGTCAAGCTTCAAAAGCTTTCACTTCCTTGTTGGGGAACGCAGTAATTTCAAAAAAAATCCTACACACACGGAAGATCATGGTGATGCATAGCAACAAGAGGGGAGAGTGTTTTCCACGTACCCTCGTAGACCGAAAGTGGAAGAGTTATGACAACGCGGTTGATGTAGTCGTACTTCTTCACAATTGACGATCCTAGTACCGAACGAACGGCACCTCCGCGATCTGCACACATTGAGCTCGGTGACGTCCCACGAACTCATGATCCAATAGAGATTCGCGGGAGAGTTCCGTCAGCACGACGGTGTGATGACGGTGTTGATGAAGCTACCGATGTAGGGCTTCGCCTAAGCACCGCTACGATATGACCGAGGTGGATTATGGTGGAGGGGGGCACCGCACACGGCTAAAAGATCAATGATCAACTTGTGTGTCTATGGGGTGTCCCCTGGCCACGTATATAAAGGAGGGAGGGAGGAGGAGGCCGACCCTCATAGGGCGCGCCCAAGTGTGGAGTCCTACTAGGACTCCCTAGTCCTAGTAGGATTCCACCTCCCACATGGAATAGGAAAAAGGGAAGGGCGAAGGAGAAGGAAGGAAGGGGGCGCCCCCTTTCCCTAGTCCAATTCGGACCAGTCCATGGGGAAGGGGTGCGGCCACCCTTGAGGCCTTTCTCTCCTTTCCCATATGGCCCATTAAGGCCCAATACGAATTCCTGTAACTCTCTGGTACTCCGAAAAATACCCGAATCACTCGGAACCTTTCCAATGTCCGAGTATAGCCTTCCAATATATCGGTCTTTACGTCTCGACCATTTCGAGACTCCTTGTCATGTCCCCGATCTCATCCGAGACTCCAAAAAAACTCCGGTCATCAAATCACATAACTCGTAATACAAATCGTCACAGAACATTAAGCGTGCGGACTCTACGGGTTTGAGAACTATGTAGACATGACCAAGACTCACCGGTCAATAACCAATAGCGGAACCTGGATGCTCATATTGGCTCCTACATATTCTACGAAGATTTTTATTGGTCAAACCGCATAACAACATACGTTGTTCCCTTTGCCATCGGTATGTTACTTGCCCGAGATTCGATCGTCGGTATCTCAATACCTAGTTCAATCTCGTTACCGGCAAGTCTCTTTACTCGTTCTGTAATGCATCGTCCTACAACTAACTCGTTAGTCACATTGCTTGCAAGGCATATAGTGATGTGCATTACCGAGAGGGCCCAGAGATACCTCTCCAACAATCGAAGTGACAAATCCTAATCTCGATCTACGCCAACTCAGAAAGTACCATCGGAGACACCTGTAGAGCACCTTTATAATCACCCAGTTATGTTGTGACGTTTGGTAGCACACAAAGTGTTCCTCCGGTATTCGGGACTTGCATAATCTCATAACCATAGGAACTGTATAAGTCATGAAGAAAGCAATAACAATATACTAAACGATCAAGTGCTAAGCTAACAGAATGGGTCAAGTCAATCACATCATTCTCTAATGATGTGATCTCGTTAATCAAATGACAACTCATGTCTATGTCTAGGAAACTTAACTATCTTTGATTCAACGAGCTAGTCAAGTAGAGGCATACTAGTGACACTCTGTTTGTCTATGTATTCACACATGTACTAAGTTTCTGGTTAATACAATTCTAGCATGAATAATAAACATTTATCATGAAATAAGGAAATAAATAATAACTTTATTATTGCCTCTAGGGCATATTTCTTCCAGTCTCCCACTTGCACTAGAGTCAATAATCTAGTTCACATCGCTATGTGATGTAACACCAATAGTTCACATCACCATGTGATTTAACACCCATAGTTCACATCGCCATGTGACCAACACTCAAAGTGTTTACTAGAGTCAGTAATCTAGTTCACATCGCCATGTGATTAACACCCAAAGAGTACTAAGGTGTGATCATGTTTTGCTTGTGAGAGGAGTTTAGTCAATGGGTTTGCCACATTCAGAGCCGTATGTATTTTGCAAATATTCTATGTCTGCAATGCTCTACATAGAGCCACTCTCCCACTTTCAATATGTATCCAGATTGAGACTTAGAGTCATCTGGATCGGTGTAAAAGCTTGCATCGAGGTAACTCTTTATGATGAACTCTTTATCACCCACATTGCTACGTCTTGAGCTTGCGTTGGTTTTACTTGAAGAGGAAAGGGTGATGCAGCAAAGTAACTTAAGTATTTCCCTCAGTTTTTGAGAACCAAGGTATCAATCCAGTAGGAGCCTCCTCAAAAGTCCCACGCACCTACACAAACAAACAAGAACCTCGCAACCAACGCAATAAAGGGGTTGTCAATCCCTTCACGGCCACTTGCAAAAGTGAGATCTGATAGAGATAATATGATAAGATAATATTTTTGGTATTTTTATGATATAGATTGGAAAAGTAAAGATGCAAATAAAAGTATATTGCAAGCTTGTATGATAAAGGATAGACCCGGGAGGCATAGGTTTCACTAGTGGCTTCTCTCAAGATAGCATAAGTATTACGATGGGTGAACAAATTACTGTCGAGCAATTGATAGAAAAGCGAATAATTATGAGATTATCTAGGCATGATCATGTATATAGGAATCACGTCCGTGACAAGTAGACCGACTCCTACCTTCATCTACTACTATTGCTCCACACATCGACCGCTATCCAGCATGCATCTAGAGTATTAAGTTCATAAAGAACAGAGTAACGCATTAAGAAAGATGACATGATGTAGAGGGATAAACTCATGCAACATGATATAAACCCCATCTTTTTATCCTCGATGGCAACAATACAACACGTGCCTTGCTGCCCCTGTTGTCACTGGGAAAGGACACCGCAAGATTGAACCCAAAGCTAAGCACTTCTCCCATTGCAAGAAAGATCAATCTAGTAGGCCAAACCAAACTGATAATTTGAAGAGACTTGCAAAGATAACTTAATCACATATAAAAGAATTCAGAGGAGATTCAAATATTTCTCATAGATAAACTTGATCATAAACCCACAATTCATCGAATCTCGACAAACACACCCCAAAAATAGTTACATCGAATAGATCTTCAAGAAGATCAAGGAGAACTTTGTATTGAGATTCAAAGAGAGAGAAGAAGCCATCTAGCTAATAACTATGGACCCGAAGGTCTGTGGAAAACTACTCACAACTCATCGGAGAGGCCTTGGAGATGATGTAGAGGCCCTCCATGGTCGATTCCCCCTCCGGCGGAGCGCCGGCGAAGGCTCCAAGATGGGATCTCGAGGATACAGAAGGTTGCGGTGCTGGAAATAGTTTTTCGTGGTGCTCCTTGAAGATTTCAGGGTACGTGGGTATATATAGGAGAAAGAAGTAGGTCGGTGGATGCTCGAGGGGCCCACAAGGCAGGGGGGGCGCGCCCTCCACCCTCGTGGCCGCCTCGCTTGTTTCTTGACTTCCACTCCAAGTCCTCTAGATTGCGTTCGTTCCAAAAAGATCGCTCCCGAAGGTTTTATTCCGTTTGGACTCCGTTTGATATTCCTTTTCTTTGAAACACTAAAATAGGCACAAAAAAACAGCAATTCGGGCTGGGCCTCCGGTTAGTAGGTTAGTCCCAAAAATGATATAAAAGTGTAAAGTAAAGCCCATAAACATCCAAAAGAGGTAATATAATAGCATGGAACAATCAAAAATTATAGATACGTTGGAGACGTATCACCCATCATCGAGAAACATTTCCTTAGTCCTCACAAAGGATAATTTTGACCGCTATCCAGTGATCTACTCTTAGATCACTATTGTACCCCTTGCCAAACTCATGGCAAGGTTCACAATAGGTCTGGTACACATCAGAGCATACTCTATAGAACCTATGACTGTGGCATACGGAATGACTTTCATTCTATTTCTATCTTCTGCCAGGGTCGAGCTTTGAGTCTTACTCAACTTTACACCTTGCAATACAGACAAGAACTCCTTCTTTGACTGATCCATTTTGAACTCTTTCAAAAACTTGTCAAGGTATTTACTCATTGAAAAATCTTATCAAACGTCTTGATCTATCTCTATAGATCTTGATGCCCAATATGTAAGCAGCTTCACCGAGGTCTTTCATTGAAAAACTCTCATTCAAGTATCCCTTTATGCTATCCAGAAATTCTATATCATTTCCAATCAACAATATGTCATCCACATATAATATTAGAAATTCTATAGAGCTCCCACCACTTTCTTGTAAATACAAGCCTCTCCAAAAGTCTGTATAAACCCATATGCTTTAATCACACTATCAAAGCGTTTATTCAAACTCCGAGAGGCTTGCACCAGTCCATAAATCGATCCCTGGAACTTGCACACTTTGTTAGTATCCTTTGGATCGACAAAACCTTCCGGTTGCATCATATACAACTCTTCTTCCAGAAATCCATTCAGGAACGCAGTTTTGACATCCATTTGCCAAATTTCATAATCATAAAATGCAGTAATTGCTAACATGATACGGACAGACTTAAGAATCGCCACGGGTGAGAAAATGTCATCCTAATCACCTCCTTGAACTTCTCGAAAACCTTTTACGACAAGTCGAGCTTTGTAGATAGTAACACTACTATCAGCATCTTGGGGATCCATTTATTCTTAATGGCTTGCCGATCATCGGGCAAGTCCACCAAAGTCCACACTTTGTTCTCATACATGGATCCCATCTCATATTTCATGGCCTCAAGCCATCTTGCAGAATCTGGGCTCATCATTGCTTCCTCATAGTTCGTAGGTTCACCATGGTCTAGTAACATGACTTCCAGAACAGGATTACCGTACCACTCTGGTGCGGATCTTACTCTGGAAGACCTACGAGGTTTGGTAGCAATTTGATCTGACGTTTCATGATCATCATCATTAACTTCCTCACTAACTGGTGTAGGGATCACTGGAATTGATTTCTGTGATGAACTACTTTCCAATAAGGGAGAAGGTACAATTACCTCATCAAGTTCTACTTTCCTCCCACTCACTACTTTCAAGAAAAACTCCTTCTCTAGAAAGGATTCGTTTTTAGCAACAAAGATTTTTTGCCTTCGGATCTGTGATAGAAGGTGTACCCAAGAGTTTCCTTTGGGTATCCTATGAAGACACACTTCTCCGATTTGGGCTCGAGCTTATCAGGTTGAAGCTTTTTCACATAAGCATCGCAACCCCAAATTTTAAGAAACGACAACTTTGGTTTCTTGCCAAACCATAGTTTCATTAGGCGTCGTCTCAATGGATTTTGATGGTGCCCTTTTTAAAGTGAATGCAACTGTCTCTAATGCATAACCCCAAAACGATAGTGGTAAACCAATAAGAGACATCATAGATCGCACCATATCCAATAAAGTGTGGTTACAACGTTCGGACACACCATAACGCTGTGGTGTTCTAGGTGGCGTGAGCTGTGAAACTCGTAACTCAAATATTCTCCTCCACGATCAGATCATAGAAACTTTATTTTCTTGTTACGATGATTCTCCACTTCACTATGAAATTCTTTGAACTTTTCAAATGTTTCAGACTTGTGTTTCATTAAGTAGATATACCCATATCTGCTCAAATCATCTGTGAAGGCCAGAAAATAACGATACCCGCAATGAGCATCAACACTCATCGGACCGCATACATCGCTATGTATTATTTCCAATAAGTCACTAGCTCATTCCATTGTTCCAAAGAACGGGGTTTTAGTCATCTTGCCCATAAGGTACGGTTCGCAAGCATCAAATGTTCATAATCAAGTGATTCCAAAAGTCCATCTTTATGGAGTCTCTTCATGTGCTTTACACCGATATGACCCAAACGGCAGTGCCACAAATATATTGCACTATCATTATCAACTTTGCATCTTTTGGCATCAATATAATGAATATGTGTATTACCACGATCGAGATCCAAGAAACTAATTTCATTGGGTGTATTACCATTGAAGGTTTTATTCATATAAACAGAACAACAATTATTCTCTGACTTTAAATGAATAACCATATTGCAATAAACATGATCAAATCATATTCATGCTCAACGCAAATGCCAAATAACATTTATTTAGGTTCAACACTAATCCCAAAAGTATAGGGAGTGTGCGATGATGATCATATCAATCTTGGAACCACTTCCAACACACATCATCACTACACCCTCAACTAGTCTCTGTTTATTCTGTAACTCATGTTTTGAGTTACTAATATTAGCAATCGAACAAGTATCAAATACCCAGGGACTACTATAAACACTAGTAAGGTACACATCAATAACCTGTATATCAAATATACCCTTGTTCACTTTGCTATCCTTCTTGTCCACCAAATATTCAGGGCATTTCCGCTTCCAGTGACTATTTCTTTTGTAGTAGAAGCACTTAGTTTTAGGCTTTGGTCTTCTTCACAGGAGTGACAACTTGTTTGCCATTCTACTTGAAGTTCCCTTTCTTTTTCTTTGCCATTTTCTTGAAACTAGTGGTCTTATAAATCATCAACACTTGATGCTCTTTTCTTGATTTCTACCTTCATTGATTTCAGCATCACGAAGAGCTCAGGAATCGTTTTCGTCATCCCTTACATACTATAGTTCATCATGAAGTTCCAGTAACTTGGTGATGGTGACTAGAGAACTCTGTCAATCACTAATCTTATCTGGAAGATTAACTCTCACTTGATTCAAGAAATTGTAGTACACAGACAATCTGAGCACATGCTCACTGCTTGAGCTATTCTCCTCCATCTTTTGGCTATAGAACTTGTTGGAGAATTAATATCTCTCAACTCGGGTATTTGCTTGAAATATTAACTTCAACTCCTGGAACATCTCATATGGTCCATGACGTTCAAAACATCTTTGAAGTCCCGATTCTAATCCGTTAGGCATGGTGCACTAAACTATCAAGTAGTTATCATATTGAGCTAGCCAAACGTTCATAACGTCTGCATCTGCTCCTGCAATAGGTCTGTCACCTAGCGGTGCATCAATGACATAATTCGTCTATGCAGCAATGAGGATAAACCTAAGATCACGGACCCACCAGTCCGCATCATTGGTACTATCATCTTTCAACTTAGTTTTCTCTAGGAACACATATAAAAACATAGGGAAGCAACAACGCGAGCTACAACATTATTTGCAAAATACTATCAGGACTAAGTTCATCATAAATTAAAGTTCAATTAATCATATTACTTAAGAACTCCCACTTAGATAGACATCCCTCTAATCATCTAAGTGATCACGTGATCCAAATCAACTAAACCATGTCCGATCATCACGTGAGATGGAGTAGTTTTGAATGGTGAACATCACTATGTTGATTATATCTACTATATGATTCACGCTCGACCTTTCGGTCTCAGTGTTCCAAGGCCATATCTGCATATGCTAGGCTCGTCAAGTTTAACCCGAGTATTCTGCGTGTGCAAAACTGGCTTGCACCCGTTGTATGTGAACGTAGAGCTTATCACACCCGATCATCACGTGGTGTCTCGGCACAATGAACTTTCGCAACGGTGCATACTCAGGGAGAACACTTGTACCTTGAAATTTAGTGAGAGATCATCTTATAATGTTACCGTCAAACTAAGCAAAATAAGATGCATAAAATATAAACATCACATGCAATCAATATAAGTGATATGATATGGCCATCGTCATCTTGTGCCTTTGATATCCATCTCCAAAGCACCGTCATGATCACCATCGTCACTGGCGCGACACCTTGATCTCCATCATAGCATCGTTGTCGTCTTGCAAACTATTGCTTCTACGACTATCGCTACCGCTTAGTGATAAAGTAAAGCAATTACATGGCGATTACATTTCATACAATAAAGTGACAACCATATGGCTCCTGCCAGTTGCCAATAAATCTATTACAAAACATGATCATCTCATACAATAAAATTTAGCATCATGTCTTGACCATAGCACATCACAACATGCCCTGCAAAAATAAGTTAGACGTCCTCTACTTTGTTGTTGCAAGTTTTACGTGGCTGCTACGGGCTGAGCAAGAACCGTTCTTACCTACACATCAAAACTACAACGATATTTCGTCAAGTATGTGTTGTTTTAACCTTCTCAAGGACCGAGCTTAGTTGCCAATAATGTTGGAGATGAAATGGAGGATGCCATCTGGGGCATCCCCTAGCTTAGTTGCTTGAATCTTCCTTGAATATTACCTTGGGGGTGCCTTGGGCATCCCCAAGCTTAGGGTCTTGTCACTCCTTATTCTCCTCATATCGACATCTCACCCAAAACTTGAAAACTTCAATCACACAAAACTAGTATGATAAAGAGCAAACCATTTCACTTTTGGTACTGTCAAAGACAAGATTCATAATTGTTTCCACACAATGCCTACTGTAACATACCATTTCCACAATTTATATTGAGCAATATAAGTCATAGAAACTAGGGAACAAGCAAACTATGCATTGAAAAGAGAATCTGTCAAGAACAGAACAGTCTGTAGTAATATGTACTCAAACCATACTTATGCTACTCCAAAAATTATGAAAAACTTGGACCACGTGAGATATTTGTATATTAATCTTCTGAAAAAAGAATCAACTCAAAATCACTCTTCTGTTAAAAATGAGAGTTATTTTCGTGAGCGCAAAAGTTTCTGTTTTTCAGCAAGATCAAATCAACTATCACCCAACATGATCCCAAAGGCTTTACTTGGCACTTTATTGAAACAAAAGCAATAAAACATGATTACTACAGTAGCGTAATAATGTGAACACCCAGAAACAGTAAATAAAAGTGTTGGGTTGTCTCCCAACAAGCGCTTTTCTTTAATGCCTTTTAGCTAGGCATGATGATTTCAATGATGCTCGCATAAAAGATAAAAGTTGAAACATAACAAGAGAGCATCATGAAGCATATGACTAGCACATTTAAGCCTAACCCACTTCCTATGCATAGGGATTTTGTGAGAAAACAACTTATGGGAACAAGAATCAACTAGCATAGGAAGGCAAAACAAGCATAACTTCAAAACCTTCAACACAAAGAGAGGGAACTTGATATTATTGCAATATATAAAAGCATATGTTCCTCTCTCATAGTAATTTTCAGTAGCATCATGAATGAAATCAACAATATAACTATCACATAAAGCACTCTTTTCATGACCCACAAGCATAGAAAATTTATTACTCTCCACATAAGCAAATTTCTTCATCAATAGTAGTGGGGGCAAAGTCAACAAAATAACTATCATGTGATTGAAAATTAAAATCATGATGACAAGTTTCATGGTTATCATTATTCAATATAGCATACATGTCATCACCATAATCATCAAAGATAGGAGGCATGCTTTCATCATAATAAACTTGCTCATCAAAACTTGGGGGACTAAAAATATCACCTTCATCAAACATAGCATCCCCAAGCTTGTGGCTTTGCATATCATTAGCATCATGGATATACTAACAACATTGCCATCATGCTCATCATTCATGCCAACCATTTTATTAAATTCTTCTTCTATCAATTGAGAACAATTTTCTGAACCATCATTTTCAAGAAAGATATTATAAAGATGATCAATAATGTCATGCAACCTCAAATCCAATTTTTTTATGTAGTTTTCTTTTATAAACCAAACTATTGATAAAACAAGAAACTAAAAGATTCGGTTGCAAGATCTAAAGATATACCTTCATGCACTCACCTCCCCAAAAATGGCGCCAGAAAAGAGCTTGATGTCTACTATGCAACTTTATTCTTGTAGACACGTGTTGGGCCTCCAAGCACAGAGTTTTATAGGACAGTAGCAATTTTCCCTCAAGTGGATGACCTAAGGTTTATAAATCCATGAGAGGTGTAGGATGAAGATGGTCTCTCTCAAATGACTCTGCAACCAAATACAAGAAATCTCTTGTGTCCCCAACACACCCAATACAAGGGCAAATTGTATAGGTGCACTAGTTCGGAGAAGAGTTGGTGATAAATGTGTAATATGGATGGTAGAAATATATTTTTATAATCTGAATAAATAAAAACAGCAAGGTAGAAAATAATAAACTGGCACAAAAACGGTGTTGCAATGCTTAAAAATGAGGGGTCCATACTTTCTCTAGTGCAACCTCTCAACAATGCTAACATAGTTGGATCATATGATTATCCCTCAAAGTGCAATAAAGAAGCACTCCCGAGTTCTTATTAGCGGAGAACAAAAGATAGGAATTGTTTGTAGGTCACGAAACCACCTCAAAGCTATTCTTTCTATTTGCTCTATTCAAGAGTTCGTACTAAAATAACACAAAGCTATTTTTTCCATTCGATCTATCCTAGAGTTTATACTAGAATAACACCAAAGAAAATTCATATTCATAATACTCAATCCACACAAAGAACTATAAAGAGACCCCAAAGTTTCCGTCGGAGAAAAACGTGCATCAACCCCTATGCATAGATTACCCCAATATCACCGCGGGAATCCGCGAGTTGAATGCCATAACACATATCAAGTGAATCAATAAGATACATCATTGTCACCTCAAGTATTCATATTGCAAGACATATATCACGTGTTCTCATCTCTGAATATTCAATCCAACAAGACAAAATTTGAAGGGTAAAGATTCAATTCATCATAACAAGAGTATAGAGGGGAGAAACATCATATGATCTGTCTATATTCATAAAGCCCATGATATAGATCACGAGAGAGAAAGATCAAACACATAGCTACTGGTACAAACCCTCAGCCCAGAGGGTGGACTACTCCCTCCTCATCATGGTGGCAGCCGTGATGATGAATATGGCCACCGGAGATGATTCCTCCCTCCGGCAGGGTGCCAGAACGGGGTCTAGATTGGTTTTCGCGGATACAGAGACCTTGCGGCGGCGGAAATTCTGATCTAGGTTAACCCCAAAGGGTTTCGGAATATTTGGGAATTTATAGTGCAAAGAGGGGGGTGTGGGAGGCCACCGAGGTGGGCACAACCCACCTGGGCGAGCCAAGGGGCCCTGGCGCGCCCTGGTGGTTTGTGCCCCCCTCGGGGCACCCCCGAGGTGCAGCTCAGGCCCAATTGGGTTCCTTCTGGTTTAGAAAAAATCTCCAAAAAGTTACGTGGTGTTTGGACTCCGTTTGATATTGATTTCCTGTGATGTAAAAAACAAGCAAAAAACAGCAACTGGCACTGGGCACTGGGTCAATAGGTTAGTCCCAAAAAATGATATAAAGTTGCTATAAAATGATTGTAGAACATCCAAGAATGATAGTATAATGGCATGAATACTTCATAAATTATAGATACGTTGGAGACGTATCATGCCCTGTTTAACGTGAATGCAGCTGTCTCTAATGCATAACCCCAAAATGATAGTGGTAAATCTGTAAGTGACATCATAGATCGCACCATATCTAATAAAGTACGGTTACGATGTTCGGACACACCATTACGTTGTGGTGTTCCAGGTGGCGTCAGTTGCAAAACTATTCCACATTGTTTTAAATGAAGGCCAAACTCGTAACTCAAATATTCGCCTCCGCAATTAGATCGTAGAAACTTTATTTTCTTGTTACGATGATTCTCCACTTTGTTCTGAAGTTCTTTGAACTTGTCAAATGTTTCAGACTTGTGTTTCATTAAGTAGATATACACATATCTGCTCAAATCATCTGTGAAGGTCAGAAAATAACAATACCCGCCACGTGCCTCAACACCCATCGGGCCGCATACATCAGTATGTATTATTTCCAATAAGTCATTGGCTCGCTCCATTGTTCCGAAGAACGGAGTTTTAGTCATCTTGCCCATGAGGCATGGTTCGCAGGTATCAAATGATTCATAATCAAGTGATTCCAAAAGCCCATCAGCATGGAGTTTCTTCATGCGCTTTACACCAATATGACCTAAACGACAGTGCCACAAGTATGTTGCACTATCAACTTTGCATATTTTGGCATAAATATTATGAATATGTGTATCACTACGATCGAGATTCAACAGAAATAGACCACTCTTCAAGGGTGCATGAACATAAAAGATGTTACTCATATAAATAGAACAACATTATTCTCTGATTTAAATGAATAACTGTCTCGTACTAAACAAGATCCAGATATAATGTTCATGCTCAACGCTGGCACTAAATAACACTTATTCAGGTCTAAAACTAATCCCGAAGGTAGATGTAGAGGTAGTGTGCCGACGGCGAGCACATCGACCTTGGAACCATTCCCGACACGCATCGTCACCTTGTCCTTAGCTAATCTTCGTTTAATCCGTAGTCCCTGTTTTGAGTTACGAATATGAGCAACCGAACCGGTATCAAATACCCAGGCACTACTACAAGAATTAGTAAGGTACACCTCAATAACATGTATATCAAATATACCTTTGTTCACTTTGCCATCCTTATTATCCGCCAAATACTTGGGGCAGTTTCGCTTCCAGTGACCAGTCCCTTTGCAGTAGAAGCACTCAGTTTCAAGCTTGGGTCCAGCTTTGGGTTTTTTCCCAGGAGTGGGAACTTGCTTACCATTCTTCTTGAAGTTTCCCTTCTTGCCCTTTTTCTTCAAACTAGTGGTCTTGTTAACCATCAACACTTGATGCTCCTTCTTGATTTCTACCTCCGCAGCTTTGAGCATTGCGAAGAGCTCGGGAATAGTCTTTTCCATCCCTTGCATATTATACTTCATCATGAAGCCTTTGTAGCTTGGTGGCAATAATTGAAGAACTCTGTCAATGACACAATCCTCTGGAAGATTAACTCTCAGTTGAGTCATGTAATTCTGATATCCAGACATTCTGAGTATGTGTTCACTGACAGAACTATTCTCCTCCATCTTACAGCTATAGAACTTGTTGGAGACTTCATATCTCTCAACTCGGGCCTTTGCTTGAAATATTAACTTCAACTCTTGGAACATCTCATATGGCCCATGACGTTGAAAACGTCTTTAAAGTCCCGATTCTAAGTCATAAAGCATGGCACACTGAACTATCGAGTAGTCATCAGATCGGGCTTGCCAGACGTTCATAACATCAGCATCTGCTCTTATAGTAGGCCTTTCACCTAGCAGTGCATCAAGGACATAATTCTTCTGTGCAGCAATGAGGATAATACTCAAGTTATGGACCCAGTCTGTGTAGTTGCTTGTTAGTGTCAAAACCGGCGGATCTCGGGTAGGGGGTCCCAAACTGTGCGTCTAAGGCTAATGGTAACAGGAGGCGGGGAACACGATGTTTACCCAGGTTAGGGCCCTCTCTATGGAGGTAATACGCTACTTCCTGCTTGATTGATCTTGATGAATATGAATATTACAAGTGTTGATCTACATAAGATCATAATGGCTAAACCCTAGAAGTCTAGCCTATGAGATTATGATTGTTGTCCTATAGACTAAACCCTCCGGTTTATATAGACACCGGAGGGGGCTAGGGTTACACAAAGTCGGTTACAGAGAAAGGAATCTACATATCCGAATCGCCAAGCTTGCCTTCCATGCAAAGGAGAGTCCCATACTGACACAGGATGAAGTCTTCTATCTTGTACCTTCATAGTCCAACAGTCCAACCACAATACATAGTCCGGCTGTCTGAGGACCCCCTAATCCAGGACTCCCTTAGTAGCCCCCGAACTAGGCTTCAATGACGATGAGTCCGGCGCGTAGATTGTCTTCGGCATTGCAAGGCGGGTTCCCTCTCTGAATACTTTAAAGTACCTGACTTAAATAGCAGTGTCCGGCTTTTCATTTAATGACGCGCTCATCGGCTTCCGTACCTTCATGACTCCATCTTCCACGTGTCAAGCGAATATGAGAGGTCGAGGCATTTTTACACTTGCCACCCTGACCATGAGAGAATTGCCTTATTTAAAGAGACGGGGATCTTCGGATCTAATCCACACCATCTCCCCAAACGAGGAATACTCAGAGCTTGCCCACAGAAACCACCCCAACATGGCTAGCGCTCACAATTCCTCCTCGCGCCCTCACAGCCCCAAGCAGGGTGATTGGGAAAAGTGTTCCGTATCCCACGGCCAACTGGTGAAGCTGCAGACCCAGGGATTTCTTCCCCCCGCAGATCTGGTCCCCGTGCGAGCCGGATTGGCTTCCTTTGATGGTGGGGAGCAGGCAGAGAAGTTCCCCAACCTATCCAGGGGGGAATGGGTATGTTTCGTTCCCTATTTATTGAGAGGTTTTGGATTTCCAATCCATCCATTCCTCCGAGGGCTGCTGGAGTACTACGGCCTCCAACTGCACAACATCACACCTGCCTCCATCCTGCATATTGCGGGTTATGTTGCCCTCTGCGAGCTATTTCTGGGCTGTGAGGATCATTTCGAGCTATGGAAGAAGTTGTTCTGCCTCGTCCCTCGTAATCAAGAGGGATCAATATTCCAAGTGGGCGGAGCCGAGATATGGCGCATCACCGGGACCGGATACCTATCCGATACGCCGAAGAAGGCATCCGAAGAATGGCCTTCCGAATGGTTTTATGTTGAAGATGTATCCCTTCCTGACCCAATCCGGAGGGGTCTTCCTAAATATTCAAATACTCCATTGAAGAAACGCCTCAGCTAGCGCCCTCGAAGCGCCAGGGAGGAAGATAGTATGGAGGTTCATCGGCTAATGAGCAAGATAAAGACACTTGCTCAATCCGGTTTGTCAATAGTCGAGGTTATGGCAATATCCATAATGTGCGGGGTTCAACCACTCCAATACCGAGGGCGCCCCATGTGGCACTTCAATGGAGAAGACGATGTCACCCGCTATGGCCGAAAGGGTCCGGACACTCACGCTGCTTTGGCGAAAATACTGTCCGGATTATATAAAGGGGAGGAGGAGTTCATCCACATTAAGCCCCCAGGGACGGATTTTCCATGTACAACCCTCCTAGTTGGGTGAGTTTTCGTCCCACTACTCTACTCCATCAACTCACTGAATCCCTTTTCATAAGTATTAATCCGTCATTTATAACAGGAATGGCGGAAAGTCACCAGGGGGATCCACAACCCCGCACCACAGCCAAAGGACCACAACTAGGCCCTCGACCCCGGATTCGAGGAGGATCCGGATATATTCGTGGAGCTCGGGGAAGGGGGGTTTTACCAGGCGAGCTGTGACGGCATCGATGTGGCCATTATTGCCGACTATCCCGGCCTTCTTCCTGCAATGCATGTAAGTGATCAGGAGACTTGTCCTTTGATAGAATTCCCTCTTTTTGCCTTACCCACCGCACTATATTATGCTCTAAAGGGGAGGCGATTGACGCGCAAGAAGGCGACGCCTATGACAGGCAGGCTTCCGAAGAGGAAGGCAAATAGAAATATGGCCGAGCCTTCATTAAAGAGGTATGGTTTTAAATTCCCCCCATGGCCGTCATCTTAAAGTATGACACTACCCGTTGTGTCTTATTAGGAGGAACATTCGCCGGACTGTGTCCGGTGATCCTGTCGGTCATGCCTCTACTAGCCGGATTCCGGACCCTACCACGAGGACAGAGGCTAACGCGGAAGTGAAATTGGGTTATCATTTGGAGGACTCGGATAAAGTATCCGCCACAAATTCCAAAGTGGAAAGCGCCATGAATCATCGGCGTCGGCGGGCCGCTCTTCACGACCCTGGTTTTTCAGAAGAAGCTTTCAATGCCTTCAACTCGGGTGATGCATACATCCGAGCTGCTCGAGATTGGCTTTCCAGAGCCACACATCAATATTTGAAAGATATGCGGGTAAGTACACATTTGTGCCGA
Organism: Triticum aestivum; assembly: GCF_018294505.1. Classification (NCBI taxonomy): domain Eukaryota; kingdom Viridiplantae; phylum Streptophyta; class Magnoliopsida; order Poales; family Poaceae; genus Triticum; species Triticum aestivum. Next base: position 612,270,658 of record NC_057813.1, read on the forward strand.
ACTGATAATCATATACCAGTAGCCCCCGAGACTTGAAACAGTTGGTACAACTGATTTAAGGATCGTTATATGAACAGGTGCTCACAGAGAAGAACAATTTGTTGTCTCAAGAGCTAAAATAGTGTCAGAACCAGCTAACTACTTCTACCGCCGAACTAGATAAATCCAAGAAGGCGGCATCTGGTAATGTTCCCTTCTATCGAGAAAACATGATCATATACCAGGATTATTAATACAGGCGCAACTCCTATAGCAGAAGCACCGAATGTCGCACAAGCGGGAGGTTCAGGAGCTCAAAGGCAACTGGCCGTGGGCGAACGTGTCCTGACAAAGGTCAGGGTGGAGAAGAACAAACTTCAGGATGCCAACACCAAGCTCGGTGAAGAGCTAAAAGATGTGCGAGCCCAGCTAGCTGACTCCATAAAGGAAAATAAGAAGCTGCGAGGCGGCATATTTCGTATGTGTTCGGACTTGCCTTTATATAGTTCGGCAAGTGAAGGTACTGACAGAATTATGTCTAAAGGTATATTGCCGGGCCGTCCCGAAGAGAAGGTGTCCGGATCATCAAGCGATCGGCTACAAGAGCTGTCGCAAATGCACGAGCGAGCTCGGCAAGCCATGCAAAGTGTTGCTAAGGCTTTATGGCCATCCGACTTCCCTCCAGGAAGTATGGAGGGGCTTGTACAACTATTCCATGGAGCGCGGCGGCGCTTCCGATTATGGAAGATATCGGCCTACCGTGAAGGTGCGCGATAAGCCTGGGCAATGGTGAAGACCCGCTATACCAAGCTCGACCCGAATCACATGGCCCGGGTCAGACCTGTAGGGTCGAACAAAGAAGAAATTCCCGTTAGCTTGGTATATGACCAGGTACAAGTAGCTGCCAAGTATTCCCAAATAGGATTGTAGGCTAGACAGCCTGTTGGATGGTGTAGAGGAAGAAGTGTTTGAGTCTAAGTGACTATGTACTTCATTTGAGAGATTATGTCTTCTAGCTGAATTGTAAAAAATGCTTGTCATGGCAGACCTTTTCGCTTCAACCTCTGGACCCTAAGGTGTAGAGTGCTTCCGAATACCCGCTCGGTAATATAAACCGGGGTATGCGTGGAAGCCAGGCATAGGGGTCATAGTTTCTTGAACAGACAAGTATCTGGCTAGTTGTGTTATATTACATTTTAATCGTACGAAACATCTTCCAAAGAGAATAGTTCCGTTAAGTGTTCCTTTCCCTGGGTAAGCATGCATCAAAGTGCATGTCCAAACTGTGTTTGAAAAAACCACAGCATACCTAACATCTGGGGGTTCATAATGCGACAAGTAAACAACATCTTTAGTCCGCCGACCAAATATTCCCATGAGAGTGCTAGCTTTCGGCTTCACCCACTCTGAGGTACACATCCGGATGACCCGGCAGTAAGAATCGTAGAGGTGCTCCCTTTATGCCCTAGCCGAACTAACAGGAAAGTAGTGCATAAGCACAGGAGCCAGGCAACCCAGCTTTGCCAAAACTTAAGTCATATCGATGCATATAATGGCGAAGAAAAGGTACATACGTGGAAAAGACACATATCACTACAAAAAAAGACACATCCGTGACATTTTGGGCCAAACGAATTTTTTTTCTGTCATACTTATGACACTACTATGACGATAATTGTGCAAAACCCAGTATCATCATAGATGTGGTGGGCTCCTACTTCTATGAAAAAAATCATGATAGAAAATGGGCTTTCCGTCCTGGGCGGGCCGGAGACGCAGCTGCATGACATTTTTTGGGTCGTCCATGACGGGAAAAACCATGGTAGAAGTGAGGGCGAGGAAAATTTCGGCGAGTTCCCGGTTATGGTGGGTGGTCGGGGGCCGAGCGATGCACGTTTCTCTCGTACACGTATGCGCGTGTGTGCGAGGCGTTGGCTCTAACTGAACCCGAGCGAGGCATTGGGCTCTAACTGAACCCGAGCAATTGCACTGCAGGCTACACGTTACTGAACCCGAGCAATCGATCGATGGCTGTCAACTGAACCCGATCGAGCGATTCCTTCGCTATTGTTGCTAACTGAAGCCGATCGATGTTGCCTCTGGATGAACAGTGAGCGTTGCGGGGGGGGGGGACAGTGAGCGGTGGGGGTGGATGAACAGGACCCCCATGGTGTTGCCTCTGGATGAATAGGACCCCGATCGATCGAGTCGGTTGGGGCTGGATGAACAGGACCCAGTGGAAGGCTGCATGAACAGGACGACCCCGTGGAGGGCTGGATGAACAGTAGATGATGGAGGGATGGATGAATAGTAGCCCATGGAGGGGTGGTTGAACATGAGCCCATGGAGAGGGGTGGTTGAACAGTAGCAGGTGGAGTAGCGCACGGTGGAGGCTGGATGAACAGGAGCCCGTGGATGAACAGTCGCAGGTGGAGGCTGGAGGAGGTCGGGCGGTGGATGAATAGTAGCCCGTGGAGGCTGAAGGAGGTCGACGGTGGAGATGAACAGTATCTCGTGGAGTCCCGTTTTGCGGTACACCACACCCCTCCCGATGAACAGGACCCCGGTTTCGACCGTAGCGCTCCAACACAAGTCCGTTTCCTCTGTTTTGTGGTACGCCACACCCCTCCTGATCAACAGGACCCCATTTCGACCGTAGGAGGTCTAACGCAAGTCCGTTTCCTCCGTTTTGCGGTACGCCAGACCCCTCCCGATGAACAGGATCCCGTTTCGAACATGGCATGTCAAACACAAGGCCGTTTCCTCTGTTCTGCGGTATGCCAGGCCTTGTTTCCATCGCATGTTCCATCCAAGCCGGTTGGCTCCCACGCGTTTTGTTGCCTCCCAATGAACATGATGCATTCCGTTGCCTCCCGATGAACATGATGCATTCCGTTGCCTCCATATGAACACGACGCGACGCAGTTTCTCCGTTCCGACCCAGCAATGTACACGAGCCCTGGCCGTACGTATGCACGAGTAGGCATTCGTGACCTGCCCGTATGTACATACGTGGCCATATTTACTTTCTTGCACCCTGACTGTTGTACGTACATGTACATGCTACGTGCGCGCCTCTCCTACGACACGTGCGCGCCTCTACTACGACACGTGCGCGCCTCTACATCGACCAGTATGTGCGTACACGTTCACGACCAGAATGACAACGCTACGTACACTTCGACCAGGTGGGTCCCGACTGTCAGACACTTCCTTGTGTGCGAAGATGTAGCTGGTGGGTCCCAGCAGTCAGGGGGGCGAATCAATTTTTTTTGCCCGGACACACTTCCTTGCGTGCGAAGATGTAGCTGGTGGGTCCCAACAGTCAGGGGGAAACATTTTTTTCGTGAAATACTGTGGCTCGTCCGGTGGGTCCCTGCTATAAGGTGGAGGAATAATTATTGTGCGCGTAATAAGGAGGCACTTCCTTGCGGCCGCCGTGGACCCAGCTGTCAGCCTCTCCACGTATAGTACTCTTTCGATGGAAGTCATTCCTTGACCACATTGACCACGCTGCACAGAGAGCACCAGGGCGGTGGACGACAGCGAGGCCTAGGAAGGGGAGGACACGAAGCCGGGGAAGACGCGGCAGTGGAAGCCCGCGCGGAGAGGAGTACGAGGGTTCACTGGTTCGGCAACGGTGTGAGGCTGCTGTCGCCGCAGGGCCTGGCCAGCGATGGGAATAGTAGGGGCGGTGAGGACTCCGCGGCAGCACAACTAGCCACGACAGGCAGGAGCATGCGGCATGACCGGTGCTGCTTTGGGCAGCTGGAGCAAGAAGACCAGAGGTTGAAGAAGCTTTACGGCCGTTGGATAGACATTGTACGGTCACTGGAGCTAGAATCGTTCATATTGACTAAGTTGACAAAGCCCTCCGTCCCCGTCAACTTAGTAGGCCCACAAGTTAGCCTCCCACCAAGGTGGATCCCAGCTAGCAGGGGGAGTATTCATTTTTTTGTGCGTAATAAGGAGGCACTTCCGGTGGGTCCGAGCTGACAGCGGGGGGAATGTTTTTTCGCAAAATATGGTGGGTCCACATGTTTTTTCGCATAACAAGGAGGCACTTCCTTCCGTGCGAAGATACAACCGGAGGGTCCCAGCTATCAGGGGAAGGAACCAGCTTAATAAGGAGGAACTTTCCTTGCGTGCGACCATGGACCTCGTGGGTCCCAACCGTCAGGCTCTCATGTACAGTCCTCTTCAGATGACTCTCGTTTGTTGACCACGCCGCGCCGAGCGTAGCGAGGCGGTGGACGATGGTGAGGCCCCAGACTGGAACGACCCGGAGATGGGGAAGACACGGCAGTGGAGTCGGAAACGGAGAGGAGTGGGAAACTTGACTGGTTCAGGTGCGGGGTGGGCCTACACTCGGCAGAGAATAATAGGAGGTGCGGAGTGGAGGGATGGCCTGGCAGTCGGCGGGGTAGCGTTTCGCTGTGAGGCGCGCAAAACAACGCTGCTGGACGCCGGAGGCTAGAGCAGGCGGTCCCGGAAGCGCTGGGGGAAGAAGATGAGAGATTGAAGAAGAATGCCGGCCGTTGGATGTAAATCCAATGGCTTGCTTAGGGTTCGACCTACTGGCCCACTTGTCAGCCAGTTCATTTGTTTTTTAGTCCATTTGGTGGACTGGGTGAAACAATGATGGAGCATCTATGCAACCCGTTTATATATATATATATATGGTAGAATTCAAAGCCCATTCGCATTTTTCTCGAAATCCGCGACTTGCTGGGCTGGGTGAAAATATCATGTTGGGTTGGACGGGGAAATGTTATAAAAACATAAACACATGATTGCACGTCTATTACTGCATTGGTCAGTAAAATCTTTGCAAGCTTATGTACGCAATCACTAGGAGTTAACTTGCCAATTTATATATAAACAATTATTATTATTATTTTGTAAGAACTTTCAATTTTCAAAATAAAATATCATTTTAATTTGATGAGTTAATAGGACATGGGTATTAGTATTTTTTAGGTTAGACGTGGGACAGTTGAGTTGGTTCTAGGGAAATGTACTAAGAGAAAACTCAGTTTACATCGAAAAAGAAAGAGAAAGAACTGAGCTGTGCGTCGTCTTGAAAAAACAAACATAACTTGGGTTGCTGATGTTATAGAAAAGCCAGGTTGGGAGGCCCAGAGGCCGCTAGATCTAAAAAATGTTGAAACATGTCGTGGGTTGCCCATGTTAAAGAAAATGAGACCAACCCAAGGGCTAACCCTTGTTGGCATTTTTTATAGGAGAAACTCCGCGAGCACCACACGTCCAAGCCGGGACTTAAACTCGGGTGGGCTGGCAGCAACCTCAAGCTGCCCAGCCAATGGGTTGACGGCCCATCCTCATGGACCTGGTGGGCCCGAGACTGTCAGCCTCTCGATGAACAGTTGTCTCCTGATTCCTCTTATTTTGCTGACCATGTTGGGAATGACAGATCGCGGCACCACGGCGACAGCACCAAGGTGGAGGACGACATTGAGACCGTGGACCGAACGAACCGGAGCGGGGGAAGACGCATGCGGAGGGGAGTACGAGGGTTGACTTGTTCGGATGCAGGGTGGCCAGTGGAGCTCCTTGGTATCATTGTCTTCTTTCATGTTGGCGTAACAGGGGTTGATGATGGTCTCGGCGAGGTTAACCACGGAGTCCCTCCCCTGCCCATTGTCGATGATCTTGTATTGCTTCTGGATGTCTACAAGCTTACTGCACCAAATGGCCGAATCATCGCGTTCTTCCTTCTCTCCACCGCAGTGAAGGTGCAGTCGGCGCTGCCGATGAAACGGGTGAATGCTCAAGAACCTCTGATGGCCCTACACCAGTGGTAGACGAGAACCTCATCCCGCACATATACCTGGGCGACCATGATCCGCTGGTCCCTGTCAGGAGACGAATGGATGGGCACAAGGTCTACTCCTGCGACCTTGTGCTTTCTCATCCTATAGGTACTGCTTGAACTCAGCGAGGCAGAGTTTCACCGAGTCCGCATCGTTGGTGTACATCACATTCAACTTGGTGCTGCCATGGGACTGAATGGAGAACTCAAAGGTGTACTCCTTGCTGAAGTCCATATCCAGCAGGCTCACCCCTCGGATCGCCATTGAAGTCTCTTCAAGTGAACGAGTGAGTAGGCGGCAGCGGCAGTTCATTTTTCAGCTCTTTGGGAACTGGATTCAACAGTAAACTGAGTGTGTATAGGCGACAACAGTTACGACCCCTCCCTCACCCATTGCGCGCCCTATAGAATATGCACCCTCGGCGCATTCAAATGCCTCCATTAAGAAACCAATTCCGGCCACACACGTCGGTTCACGAGCGAGTCTGTATTGGTACTGTAATAACAAGTGTTAGTGGTCAGTTTACTTAAATTTAATTAGCTTTAATTAAAATGTATTCTTAAAACAAGTAATGCATTGGCTCGTTCTATCAGTGCCACAGGATCAACATGCACAACAATTAGAATTATTATTCTCAGGACGCACATGATCATCACATTTGCCGCACTTTCACACAGACAATACTACCAAGTTTGAATAGTTTGTTATGGTTGATGTCCTCTGCATCATCATGCCGTGTTTCCCAGCTTGCAAGATTCAGAACCAACAAATAAGATTCAAATAACAAGTACAACAAAGATGCCTACACATCTCACTGACTCCCAGCTTCCAAGATTCAGAACCAACAAATAAGATTCAAATAATAAGGACAACAAAGATGCCTACACATCTCACTGATTCCCAGCTTGCAAGATTTAGAACCAACCCATTAGAGCCTTTTGATAAAGTGAATATGGGATTAAATCCATCTTGACTAGCCGTGTCATACAACCCAAGAACTTGGAGAATGCTCTTGACCATCACAACATCTGTAGTAGAGTATTCCTGTTTGCGCAGATAAGAAAGAGCATATGGGTTTAGGACTCTAGCAGCCGTAGAGATGGTTGTACAAACATTGGCCTTTTCTTTTGGCCACCAATTCTATCTATGTTCATGATGCATCAATCTTTGATGCATCCCTTGAAATTACTATAATAGTGGCACTAGTTGAAGCAAACTTTATTTCCAAAACAAGAAAAGATTGCGATAGAATAGCTTTATTTAAAAAATACAACGTTGGCACAGCATGACAAAGCACAATCATGTTGATAAAGGACAGTGCTGACCGGTGTGAGGGGCCCTATGCCGCCACGACTCGATCTGGTGAAACTGCAACTCCACTCGGATGAGGTCAACCTCTAGCTCCATGATTCAATTCATGCGCCTTTTTCTGAAGTTCACCTAAAATGAAGCAAAGATTGCATCATTCAGCTAGCAAGAAGTACTTGCTCTCGTGAGCTGGCAGGTTCTTCTTTAGTAGTTGCACTAAAATTGAGCAACATTAAGGTTGGTTGTCCTGCTCATGTAAGGTGCAACTATAATTTGCTTATCCTTTTGTGCAGTTCCACTAAAATAAAGTGCCATTATGGTGACAGTGATGACTCATCTTGCAAAGGATAATAAAATGTTACACGAGATTACCAACGGAATTTGACGGAGATTTTGGGAACTCCAGTCACCATTTTGTGCAGTTCCACCAAAATTGAGAGATATTTCCCATGTGACATTTTAGTTGAACTGCACACGACACTCATTCCAAAAAAAGTGTTTTGTGCAGTTCACCAAAAGGTCACAATAGCAACAAGGTGAAATGGATATCCCTATCTGCACAAAAAGATAGATAGTAAACAGTAGCTGGTCAATAAGAATATACAAAACATACACGAAATGAAAATAAGCATCTTAATTATGGTCATTGTCGTGATTCTAAGTCTGACAGTAGAATAGGGGGGTAGGAATGGAGAGGCAAGATCCTAGCTATCGAGTAGTTGTATATGCAAGAGATTTACGAGTTCAGGCCCTTCTCGGAGGAAGTAACAGCCCTATGTGTCGGAGCCCGGAGGCGGTCGACTGGATTATATGCGTATGAGTTACAGGGGTGCGAACCCTTTACACCGAGGAAGGGGGTGGCTTATATAGTGTCTGCCAGACCCCTCCGGCCCTCAGTTATGCGGGGTTTAAAGTACATTAAGGCCTGGCGTTACTGGTAACGCCTTACATAAAGTGTCATCATGACCATAAAGACTACTTAATTACAGACCATTTTGGATACAGAGTGGCTCTTGATCTTCTGGTGGTCGAGTGAGTCTTCATGGTCGAGTGGAATCCTTCCAGGTCAACTGGAAGGCAGCTTCTGCTAAAGATGTCCTTGGGGAGGGTACCTTGGACAGGTCCATGACCCTAACCTAGGTATATGACTTCATCATTAGCCCCCGAATGGATCGAGGTTTGAGTGAGGAAGGAGTTGATAATCTTTTCGACCTGTTTTTGTGCTGTGAGAGTGTCTTACTGAGGATCAATGACTTTTTAGCCACGGAGTCAAATTCTCTTTCAGTCGCCTTGATCCATTCTTTACATCTGCCGAGTGAACTTTAGGAACTTGGAGATTTCCGAGCGGCGGATCGGAGGAGATCTGCCGTCTGACAAGTTGCTCTGCTGTTAGCGGATTTAGCGGGATCCGAATTTTGGGAAACGCGTGAAGCGGAGAAGGCCGCAGTACTCGGACGGGATAAGGTGAAGACACCTCGATCTCCGCGCTGCCTTTTTTGCCACGTATCACGCGTGCGACTGTTGCGGGATTTGACAGGATTGTCTGGGCCTACCAGTCAGCCACTCGGGAGCGACTCCATATAAGGCACTGGGTGAGGGTTTTTGAACAGTGCGCCCTCATTTTCCCCTCCTCCGTCTTCAGATTCATTTGCTTCGCTCGCCACATGCTCCGCGCTACTGCTCTGTGCCTGCTTCGCCGGCGACAATGGTGAAGGAGAAGACGGTGGCTTTGGAGCGGGCGAAGAAGGCGACGGCGAAGGCGAAGGGGAGAGCGACCAGTCGGGGCGGCTCTTCGTCGCTGTCCAACCTGCCCCAAGGCTGGATCCAGGGAGATTGGATCCGCTCGACCATCACCTAGAAGGACCTCGACGACCTGGCCAACGAAGGGCTGATCTCCCACGGGTCAGCAAGGCTTCCGGGGATGGAGTGGCAGCCTCAGCCTCAGGAGGGTGAGTGTGTCCTCTTAGCCACCCATGTCGATCACGGGTTTTCTCTGCCGCCGAATCTTTTCTTTCGGGGGTTTCTGAACTTCTTTGGGGCACAACTCCATCACTTCACACCCAACTCCATTGCCTATCTCGCCGCTTTTGTGTCTTTGTACGAAAACTTCTTGGGTTGTCGGCCGCACTGGGGCCTTTTCAAACATATATTCACTTGTCGCTCTCAGACGGTGAAAAAGGCTAATCCGAATGATGAGAGAACCCAAGTAATCCTGATGAGTGGGGGTCTTGGGGTCCAGATGTGGAGTAAGAGTGCTTTTCCAGCTATGACCCTTCCCGAGTCAGTTAGAGGGTGGCAGTCGACCTGGTTCTCCTGCCAAGACCAGTCGACGCCAGGGCAGTCGACTGGGCTCCCTCCCTTCTCCATGAGTCGAGTGAACAAGCCATCTTCTCTGAAAGTGCTTCCGGAGGAGAAGGCTCAGGTTAAAATGTTGATGGAGGGTGTAGTCCAACTCATTCGCGATGGTGTGACCGGCATGGATCTTCTGGAGGTTTTCCTTCGACGGTGCATCCAGCCACTCCAATACCAGGGCCACCCGATGTGGTTGTACTTTGGTACTGAAGACACCACTCGGGTCCACCCAGAGGAGGTCGATGACGTCACACTGGAAAGGTGGATGACTGCTATCACAGGGAACAAAGATAACCCTCGTGGAGCTAGGAGGATCCCACCACTCGACCAGTCGTACGATCTAGACAAGGTATGACCACTTATCTCCGACTGTGATTCTGTTTCATTCATCCTGTTTTACTGCAAATCGGTCGATTGACCTTCGTCTTGTTTTGTTGCCTTCCAGAGCACTACTGAGTTGCATTCGATGCCCAACGGGGCGCAAGTTCAGACCGAAGAGGAGGAAGGAAGCGGAGGCAAAAGTCAGGAGGAGTGGGAGTCGGATGGCGAGGAGGGTGAAGAAGACGCTAGCTCTGACGAGGAAGAGGAGGAAGAGGAGGAGGAGGAGGAAGTCCAGCCTCCTCGCTCCGAAAGACGATCCAAGCTTGTCCATGATGCTGCAGTCGAGCGCGGCAAGGGAGCTGTGCCTATTGTGCAGTCGACCAAGCGTCCTCGGACGACCTCTCCGGCGCCGACTGAGAAAGCACCGAAGCAATCTCGAGCGGCGTCATCAAAGCTGGCGAAGGCCCTGCCGAAGATGAAGATGGTGATTCCCACTATTTCCAGGTAATGGCGTAACTTGTGTCTTCTTGTTTCACATGGATTCACTCTTGGTCGATTCGTTCGCTGACCGACTGATTTCTGAAACTGCAGTGCCGCTACTTCTGAGACCTCGACCAGACCTGAAGATCAAGAAATGGAGGATGCTGTCACTTCCAACCCTGGTATGACCTTTTTAGTTTCGCTTTCCATCGATAGGATCTTCATTTTTAACTTTGAATCTTTTCTGTAGCTCCACCTAATATCATCATTGATCTTCCTGATGATGATGATGAGGAACCACTAAGGCAGAGGAGGAATAGGAGGGCGTCTGCTGGCAAGATAGCTCAGGTCGTGTCAGCACCTGAGGCGTTGGTTCCGGAGGGGGACAACGTCACTCAGGCTACCGTATCCTTTGCGGTGCCGCTGACGAGTGCTCGCCCTTCGTCATTGAGTGTTGATATGCCTTCCCTTTTTTCCACCCACCACGTCCCGGAGGACCAAGCAAGCGCTGCTAAAGAAGCCATATGCCAGGCGGGGGTCATGATGGAGCAAGCGAAGGCGATTCGAGATGCCAGTCAAGCAGCTTACGACGCCAGTTCAGCCCTTCAAAGCAATGTTCAGGTTAGTCGATCACCGCCTGTTCTGTTGGGATATGATATCTGAAAACTTTTCTTTCTGAAAATCTTAGTATATGGCGTACACCCACTGGGTGTGTCGAGTGAATATCTGGATTGGTGGGGGCACGCTGAGTGCACCCACTGGGTGTAGTCCCCAAGGCTATGGTGGACTGCTGGCAGTCGACCATAGTCTTGATGCCTTGAACTTTTTCTCATTACTTTCTTTACTCGACCTGGTCGAATGGAATCATGGAACCGGTGGGGGCACGCTGAGTGCACCCACTAGGTGTAGTCCCCGAGACCATGGTCGACTGCTGGCAGTCAACTACGGTCTCAAGAACACCTCTCTCTCTCTTTTTTGAAATTGTGGCTAACTGCTGGTGGTTAGCCTTTCTGTCTTTTTTGGTCGACTGATCGATTTCGAGCTGATAGAACCAGTGGGGGCACGCTGAGTGCACCCACTGGGTGTAGTCCCCGAGACTATAGTTGAATTTTTGATTCGGCTGTAGTCTTAGAAATACTACGATTTTTCTCTTAGTCACTCGGAAGTGACCTATTTTTGACGTTTGTCGATTGATCCTTCGCAGAAATCTTGCGAGCTTGCAGCTTGTTATACTGAATTGGAGAACAAGCATATCCAGCTTGAACTTGAACTGAAGCTGGTCCAGGAGAACTTCACGAAGGCGAAGGAGGAGGCAAAAGGTATGTTTGGTGAGAACCTTGACGACTGCCTTTGTTCCTTGTCCACTCCCGAGCCTGATCTCACTGTGATTTTGCAGACAAACTGAGGGATTCTCTCAAGAAGAAGGATCTTGATCTCGCTGAGGCGCAGAAAGCAGCTTCGGAGAAGACCAAACTCGCAAAAGAAAAGTTGGCTTCAATCAGCAAACTTGAAGAGGAGAATACCAATTTGAAAGCTGCCCTTGACATGGCCAACAAAGAGGTCAGTCGACTGAAGAACGACAAGATAGCCCTGAATGACAAGGCCAGTGAATTGGCGGGAAAGAAGAATGATCTGGAGGCTTATCTGGCAGGGCTCGCCAAGAAGCTATTCCTCATGCTTGAAGGTAATCTCTTGTATCGACAGGCCTTTAATTATGAACTTACCGCCAAACTGTTGCCTTAACTTTGGGTTGTGTCTACAGAATTCTGCTAGAACTTTGAGGAAGATACTGGTCGACTGGATACGAGCCTAGACCCCATCCACTCTCCTGTGAAGGATGAAGCCGCCATGAATGTGCTCTGACTCGAGTCTCGCGTTGCTGATGTGGTCGACTATCTTGCAAGACTAAATGTTGCAATGTCGCACATCGACACGGCACTCTGGCCAGGAGAAACACTTCAGAATGACCTTGAGTCTCTGATGACTCGACTGAACGAAGTTCCAAGTCGAGTGCAAGAGTGGAAGAAGTCTTCTGCCAGGTGTGGTGCCAATGTTGCTCTGTCTCTGGTCCGTGTTCACTGCAAGGACGCGCGAGAGGACAAGCTGGTGGCTCTCAAAGTGGCCAATACTAAGAAGCATGACTTTCGATCCTTCATGGAGACCTTCATCACTGCTGCCACTCGGATCGCAGATGGAATCGACCTGGATGAGTTCGTTGCGCCTTCCAGCCCTCCGCAGGAGGGGTAAAAAACTTTTATGCTTGATACCTTAAATTTGCCTCGGTATGCCGAGTGGTTCTTGTAACCGATAAACTTTAACAGGCTTGGTGCCTGAGCACTTCTGGTTCCGTAGGACGTTATCTGAACTTGGATTCACCGTTGAATATGTTTGCATTTGTCTTCGAACAAACATTGTTCCTCGCTTGGTATATATGCTAGTGTTTTTGATGTTCTTTTGTAGGTAACGATGAAGCACAGGTTGCGAGCGACCTGTACTTCGTCATACTTAGGCTGGCACTGGACCGCAGCTAAGCCCCCGAGTGGAAAGCTTGCTCACCACTCGGTAGGATTTTCAAAAACTTAGGCGAGCACTGGGCTGCAGCTAAGCCTCCGAGTGGGGGTCTGCTCTCCACTCGGTAGGATTTTTAAAAACTTAGGCAAGCACTGGGTTGCAGCTAAGCCCCCGAGTGGGAGGTCTGCTCTCCACTCGGTAGGATTTTCAAAAACTTAGGCGAGCACTGGGCTGCAGCTAAGCCTTCGAGTGGGAGGTCTGCTCTCCACTCGGTAGGAATTTCAAAAACTTAGGAGAGCACTGGGCTGTAGCTAAGCCCCCGAGTGGGAGGTCTGCTCTCCACTCGGTAGGGTTTTTGTGGCGCAGCTCGGAAGGAGAGGGTAGTAGCCCACCTGCACCTCGTCCTCCTTGCGGAGCGTACGTTGTATTTGTACTTAGGCAAGCGCTATGCTGCAGCTAAGCCTCCGAGTGGAAGGTATGCTCTCCACTTGGTAGGTTTTTGTGGCGCAGCTCGGAAGGAGAGGGTAGTAGCCGACCTGCACCTCGTCCTCCTTGTGGAGCGTATGTTGTATTTGTACTTAGGCGAGCGCTATGCTGCAGCTAAGCCTCTGAGTGGAAGGCTGGCTCACCACTCGGCAGGATTTTGTTGAACTTAGGCGAGCGCTATGCTGCAGCTAAGCCTCCGAGTGGAAGGCTGGCTCACCACTCGGCAGGATTTTGTTGAACCTAGGCAAGCACTATGCTGTAGCTAAGCCTCCGAGTGGAAGGCTGACTCACCACTCGGCAGGATTTTGTTGAACTTAGGCGAGTACTTGGACGGCAGCTAAGCCTCCGAGTAGGAGGCTGGCTCACCACTCGGCAGGATTTTGTTGAACTTAGGCGAGTACTTGGACTTCAGCTAAGCCTCCGAGTAGGAGGCAGGCTCACCACTCGGCAGGATTTTGTTGAACTTAGGCGAGTACTTGGACTGCAGCTAAGCCTCCGAGTGGGAGGCTGGCTCACCACTCGGCAGGATTTTGTTAAACTTAGGCGAAACGGATTCGCAGCTAAGCCCCTGAGTGGGAGGCTGGCTCAACACTCGGCAAGGATTTTTTTACAAACTTAGGCGAAACGGATTCGCAGCTAAGCTACCCACTGAGGGACTGATATATGTGAACAAAAGTAATAACAATCACTAGGAAAATGATAACACTCTTGTCGTTGATATATGAACTACAGAAGCACTTTTATTACATTTCATCCGAGTGAATACTTAAGTATAAAATGGGCGGAGCAGTTCCGCGTTCCAAGCTCGGGGCTTGTCAATCTGGTGCTCGACATTGTAAAGGCGGTACGCCCCATTGTGGAGAACTTTGGTGATGATGAAGGGACCTTCCCAAGTAGGAGCAAGCTTGTGTGGCTTCTGTTGATCTACTCGAAGAACCAAATCTCCTTCTTGAAAGGGTCGATTCGTCATGTTTTTGGCATGGAAGCGACGCAAGTCTTGCTGATAAACGGCCGATCGGATCAAAGCCATCTCTCTTTCTTCTTCTAGAAGGTCGACGACGTCCTGTCGGGCTTGCTCTGCTTCAGCTTCAGTGTAGAGTTCGACTCGGGGTGCGTTGTGAAGCAGGTCACTCGGCAAGACTGCTTCAGCTCCGTAGACCAAGAAGAACGGAGTTCTCCCAGTCGATCGGTTAGGTGTGGTCCTTAATCCCCAAAGTACTGACGGAAGTTCGTCGACCCATGCACCAGCTGCGTGCTTGAGATCGCGCATCAGTCGGGGTTTCATCCCTTTGAGAATTAGACCATTTGCTCGTTCTGCCTGTCCATTCGACTGGGGGTGAGCGACTGAAGCATAGTCGACTCGTGTGCCTTGAGACGTGCAGAAGGCTCTGAATTCCTCAGAATCGAAGTTCGACCCATTATCAATGATGATGCTATGGGGAACTCCATATCTGAATATCAACTCCCTGATGAAGCTAACAGCAGTGCCGGCATCAAGGTTCTTGATAAGTTTAGCCTCAATCCACTTAGTGAACTTGTCGACTGCCACCAGCACATGAGTGAAGCCGCTTCTGCCTGTCCTCAGTGGTCCAACCATATCCAATCCCCATACAGCGAAAGGCCAGATGAGTGGGATGGTCTTCAAGGCTGAAGCGGGCTTGTGTGACACATTGGAGTAAAATTGACATCCTTCACATTTGTCGACTATTTCCTTTGCCATTTCATTTGCTCTTGGCCAGTAAAATACCGCTCGATATGCTTTAGCCACAATGGTCCGAGAGGACGCATGATGGCCACAGGTCCCCGAGTGGATATCGTCAAGGATTATCCGACCTTCTTCTGGTGTTATACACTTCTGCCAACTCCAGTCGCGCTTTCTCTGTACAACTGTCCCTTTATCACGGTAAAGGCCTAAGATCGGCGGACGATCTGTCGAGCCTCTTCTTCATCCTCTGGGAGTTCTTTCCTCAAGATATACGCGATGTACGGCACTGTCCAGTCGGGAGTGATGACCAATGCTTCCATGATCAAGTCGACCACCGCTGGAACTTCTACTTCAGTCAGATCTGTGACACTTTTTGGCTGCGGAGCTTCTTCGGTAAAAGGATCTTCCTGAACTGATGGAGTATGGATATGTTCCAGGAACACATCACTGGGAATGGCTACTCTCTTGGAACCTATCTTTGCCAAATCATCAGCCGCTTGATTCTTTAGTCGGGGTATATGATGGAGCTCTAGCCCTTCAAATTTCTTTTCAAGCTTTCTCACTGCATTGCAGTATCCAGTCATGGTTGGGCTTCTAACGTCCCACTCCTTCATCACCTGATTGACCACCAAATCTGAGTCGCCATAAACCATAAGGCGACAGACGCAGAGTGAAATGGCCATGCGTAACCCATACAAAAGCGCCTCGTATTCTGCTTCATTGTTGGAGGAATCAAAGTGAATCTGGAGCACATGTCTGAGCTTATCTCCTCGGGGGGAAACCAATACTACCCCAGCACCGGAACCATTTAACATCTTAGAACCGTCAAAGAACACGGTCCAGTGCTCTGAGTGAACTTGAGTCGGCTGCTGTTGTTCAATCCACTCGGCGATGAAATCTGCTACTACTTGGGACTTAATGGCTTTCTTTGCCTCAAACTTGATATCAAGGGGAAGGAGTTCAATCGCCCATTTTGCCACTCGACCAGTTGCATCTCTGTTATGCAGAATCTCTGACAGTGGGGCGTCGCTGATGACTGTAATGGAATGATCAGAGAAATAATGAGCAACCTTCTTCATGGTCACGTAAATCCCATACACAAGCTTCTGATAATGAGGGTATCTTTGCTTCGATGGGGTCAGTACTTCGGAAAGATAATATATAGGGCGCTGAACTTTGAAGGCTTTCCCTTCTTCTTCCCGCTCGACCGTAAGCACTGTACTGAAGACTTGTCCTGTGGCTGCAATGTAAATCAACAAAGGCTCTTTGCTGATTGGGGCAGCAAACACCGGCTGGGTGGAGAGCAGAGCTTTTAGCTCTGCAAACGTTGCATCAGCTTCCGGAGTCCACTCGAACTTGTCTGACTTCTTCATCAGTCGGTAAAGAGGCAATGCCTTTTCACCGAGGCGAGAGATGAATCGACTTAACGCGGCCAAGCATCCAGTAAGCTTCTGGACATCGTGCACACGCACAGGGCGTTTCATCCGGAGTATTGTACCAACTTTTTCTGGGTTGGCGTCGATTCCTCGTTCGGAAACAAGAAAACCGAGTAACTTTCCGCCAGGAACTCCGAATGTGCACTTTGATGGATTAAGCTTGATATCATACCTCCTGAGATTGGCAAATGTTTCAGCTAAGTCAGTCAACAGGTCGGAACCCTTCCGTGACTTAACCACAATATCATCCATGTACGCTTCCACGTTCTGACTGATTTGAGTGAGTAAACACTTCTGAATCATCCTTATGAATGTGGCTCCGGCATTCTTGAGGCCGAATGGCATGGTGACATAGCAGAAACACCCGAATGGAGTGATGAAAGTTGTTTTGATCTCATCGGGTCCATACAAACGGATCTGATGGTACCCAGAATAGGCGTCTAAAAAGACAATCTCTCACACCCCGCAGTCGAGTCGACAATTTGGTCGATGCAAGGGAGAGGAAAATGATCTTTCGGGCAGGCCCGATTGATATGTTTGAAATCAATGCACATGCGAAGTGGCTTGTCCTTCTTGGGGACCATGACAACATTGGTGAGCCACTCGGAGTGGTAAATCTCTCGGATAAACTCTGCTGCCAGGAGCCGAGCCACCTCTTCGCCAATGGCCTTTCTCTTCTAGACGGCGGACCGTCGAAGATGTTCTTTGACAGGTTTTGCTTTTGGGTCGACTCGTAAATGATGCTCAGCCAGCCCCCTGGGAACACCCGACATGTCAGCAGGCGTCCATGCGAAGATGTCCCAGTTCTCACGGAGGAATTGGATGAGCGCTTCTTCCTATTTAGAGTCGAGTGTTGTGGAAATATGAGTCAGAGCAGCACTGGGGTCGGTCGGGTGAATGTGAACGGGCTTCGTCTCACCAGACGACTGGAATGCTGACTCTGTGGTGGGCTTCTTGGCCCGCAATAAATCACTCGGATCTGCATTTTTCTGATGTTCCTACCACTCTTCTGCTATCATCTGAGCATCGGCAATCTTTGAGCCTTTTTGAAAGCACTCTTCTGCCTTTTTCCGATTGCCAGTGATGGTGATCACGCCTTCAGGACCAGACATCTTTAATTTGAGGTACACATAACATGGTCGAGCCATGAATCGTGCGTAAGCTGGCCTACCCAAAATAGCGTGGTAAGCACTCTGGAAGTCCACAACCTCAAATGTTAACTTTTCCTTGCGGAAATGCTTTGAATCGCCAAAAACCACATCAAGAGCTATTTGGCCGAGTGACTCAGCCTTCTTCCCCGGAATGACTCCATGGAAACTCATGTTGCTGGAACTGAGTCTGTACATCGGAATGCCCATTCCCTTTAGCGTCTCTGCATACAATATATTCAGACCGCTGCCGCCATCCATCAAAACTTTAGTCAGTCGAGTGCCTTCAACAACAGGGTCGACCACCAAAGCTTGCCTTCCAGGGGTGGCTATGTGTGTCGGATGATCAGACTGGTCGAACATGATGGTGGTCTGAGACCATTTCAGATAACTGGGTGTCGCCGGAGCAACCATATTCACCTCACGGTTGATAACTTTCAGTCGACTTTTGCTCTCAACATCAGCAAAAATCATTAGGGTGGAATTGACATGGGGGTATCCTTCATCACTATCCTCTTTATCCTCAACCTTGTTCGACTCCTTTTCTTTATCCTTGGGCTGTTTCCCTTGAAACTGCTGGATCAAGAGCCGGCATTGGCGAGTGGTATGTTTCGGGTAAATGAAGTTACCCTCTTCGTCTTTCTTCGTGTGGATGTGGCATGGCAAATCCATCATGTCGTTTCCTTCCTTGTCTTTCACCTTCTTGGGGTTCCAGGATCCTTTGGGTTTCCCTTTAAACTTGCCCTGAGTCACGGCCAAGGCTTCTCCAGGAGCAGCAGGCTCGGCTTTCCGCTTTTGCTTCCGACTAGAGTTTCCTTTTTCCGACTGGCTCGGCTTGTACTTGCCACTCCAGAGTTGATCCTCTTCTTCACCATTGGCATATTTGGTGGCAATCTCCATCATTCGACTCAGGGTCATGTCTCCGGTCCGACCAAACTTCAAACTCAACTCTTTGTTCTTAACGCCTTCCTTGAAGGCACATACTGCTTGGTGATCAGATACATTCTCCACTGTATGATGCAACGTGATCCACCTCTGGATGTAATCTCTCAAGGTCTCATTTGACTTTTGCACACAGACTTGTAGCTCGGTCAAACCTGCTGGTCGCTTGCAAGTTCCTTCAAATGTTCTTACAAACACTCGAGCAAGATCCTCCCAGGTGTAAATGCTGCTAGGTGCCAATTGATTCAGCCAGGCTCTGGCCGAGCCCTCCAGCATAAGCGGTAGGTGTTTCATGGCCACTTCATCATTGCCACTGCCAATCTGAATAGCCACTCGGTAGTCCTCAAGCCAAGTATCGGGCTTGGACTCACCGGTGAACTTACTCACCCTAGTCGCCAACCTGAAGTTGGGAGGGATCACTGCGGCTCTGATGGCTCTGCTAAAACACTCTGGTCCTGAGACATGATATCTGCTGCTGGTGGGCACATCTCTGTCATGGCCTTCTCGGTGAGCTCTATTCCGGTCGACCAGACCTTGCACAATAATGGATCTCGCATCAAAGCCTGGTTCCCTGGGGTCGACCGGAGCTCTTCACCCAACACTGTGCTGGCGTCTGTCATCTTGTTGCCGAGGGGCGTAAGACCCACCCCTTGGGAGGGAGTGGGCACTCGACGCCGATCATCGCGATCGAATCGGTCATCATATTGATCACGTCGACCCCCATGTCCCTCACGCCGCGGAGGCGATCTTGGGCTATGAGCCGACTGAACTGTATTCGCAGCAACGGATCGACTGTGAATCCTATTGCGTGACTGTGATATAGCTGAATTCTGATCTCCTGCTTCCCGAAGCAAATCTCTAATCTGCATCAAGCCTCTGCCAGCCTCTGATTGAGAGGGCTGAATCGACTCTGCTATACAGGCAGCAGCTGCTAAATTCTAAATTGGGGTTCGGTATACCTGAGTCGGCGGCGGAAAGAGTTGACGTCGACAGGAGTCTGGTACTCGTTGCCATGCGCGCTCGTCGAGCGCTCGCTGGAGGTTCTCCAGTCGAGTGCGTTCAGCCAAGTTGGCCAAACGCGCGTCCTCCAAGGCACGAGCCTCAGGGGTTTCTCCTACGATAGGAGTATGCAGAGCATCCATATTCCAGCGACGAAGATCTTCCCTTTGCAGAGAAGTGAGCGGTTCAGGTTGATACTCCTCATGGACCTGAGCTGGGTCACCTCCGCCGTCCGCTCCGTCGGCGCGAGGGAAGCAGGGAGGACTACGAGGCCCATTGACCATCAAGACCTCCGCTGCTAGATCGCTGCTGTCGCACTCGGATGCAGTCTCTATGGAGCCAGTCGACAGATCGAACAGGCCACAGAGAGATTCGTCGGGCTCGATCACCGTGACCTGGGTGGTGGCAGATTGGCGAGCCACTGCATGTCTCACCCACCGCTGACGCCTCGACCGACCCGAGCACTTGCACTGGCGGGAGACAGGGAGGGAAGACGACACAGGAGTCGACCGATACGGAGCCGACGGTTGCCGCAGCAGGAGGCCGCGGACACATGCACGAAAGTGCGTCGCCCCGTGGACGGGAAGTGCGTCGATGTCGAGTGGAGCCTCCTGGAGCCAAGCGGAGTCGTCGGCGATGAACGTGAGCGCGCCGAGACGGATCTCGCGGCCCTCAACCAAAACTCCGCCAGAAACCATGGTGAAGGCGATCAGAACAATTGCAACTTCTCCAATAAGTCGCTAAGACACCTGCCCCACGGTGGGCGCCAACTGTCGTGATTCTAAGTCTGACAGTAGAATAGGGGGGTAGGAATGGAGAGGCAAGATCCTAGCTATGGAGTAGTTGTATAAGCAAGAGATTTATGAGTTCAGGCCCTTCTCGGAGGAAGTAACAGCCCTACGTCTCGGAGCCCGGAGGCGGTCAACTGGATTATATGCGTATGAGTTACAGGGGTGCGAACCCTTTACACTGAGGAGGGGGTGGCTTATATAGTGTCTGTCAGACCCCTCCGGCCCTCAGTTATGCGGGGTTTAAAGTACATTAAGGCATGGCATTACTGGTAACGCCTTACATAAAGTGTCATCATGACCATAAAGACTACTTAATTACAGACCGTTTTGGATACAAAGTGGCTCTTGATCTTCTGGTGGTCGAGTGAGTCTTCATGGTCGAGTGTCTTTGAGTCCGTCGGGTGGAATCCTTCCAGGTCGATTGGAAGGCAGCTTCTGCTAAAGATGTCCTTGGGGAGGGTACCTTGGACATGTCCATGACCCTACCCTAGGTATATGACTTCATCTGTCATGGCAATCACGCAAGGACAGTAGAAATTTTAAAACGTAAGTAATGCTTCATGTTATCGGAGGCATTACGATCAACTATGATATTCATCAAATATGGGATTACTTTAATAGTGGCATTGCTTGTTTACCAGATACAGTAAATCAACATCAGCTAAAGAGTTGGTTTAAGGGCATGGGACCATGGGGACACCAGGTTACTCAGCAGCATAAAGAAGCAACTTACTTATCATACTTGGGAAAACAGTAGGAGTACCATTTGTTAACACAATTTAATTGCATCATATCACTGGAGGCATTAGATTAACAATAACACTGGTTGGACATGTCCTTAAGGTAACAGTGTGATCGCTTCATTTTACATGCGCCTTTACATTAACAACAGCAAAAGGTTGGTATAAGGACATGCGACAGTGGACGCATCAGCACAATGTACCTACAAAGAGGCATAAAGTGGTGATGCCGAGTTTGTTCATGCTCTGTGAGGGTAGCAAATCTAATCCTGGAGAACTTTTACTATGTGAGCGCAGCAAATCTAATCCTGGAGAACTTTTACTATGCGAGGGCAGCAAATCTAATCCTGGAGACCTTTTACTATGTGAGGGAAGCAAATCTAATCCTGGAGACCTTTTACTATGTGAGGGCAGCAAATCTAATCCTGGACATACTCTGTTGACTTGTCCACCAGCCGCCACTTTCTATCCATTTTTCAACCAATTATACATCTGTTCCTTATCCAGTTTGTACTGAGTTTTCACATTATTTCCATTTTCAACCAAGCGGTCTCTACTACTTTCCCCCTCTTATTTTCTCTTTGAATCAAGTCCTAGATTCATGCTACGACTTTCCCCCTTCCTTCGTTGTTTGAACCAAGTCCTCTATTCGAATGCATGAAGTAGCTTTACCTCTAATAATACTAAAAATTTAGGTGGATTTGGAAGAGTTGATGGAAGTAGAAAAAGATGCACATGCAGACATGTTGGGAGCTGGGGCAGTAGAGCAAGGCCACTTTCGAAGAACTTGTACTTGAGGTTCGTCGGGATGTCGGCGGCAGCAAGTCCGATTTGTGCACAATACGGCAGGGAGGAAGAAGGGTCGGAGGACCTCCCGAGCCGGCGATGTGTCGGAGTGAATGGCATGGGCAGAGGATCGGGCCCCGCCGGTAGCTGTGGGTTTCCTCCCTCGACGGCGATGACCGCGTGAACGATGCACCTTTTAGTCCTCTACACACACTGGCCGAAGGGATCCGGCCGGATCTGTGACCAGCGGTGAGCAGAGAGAAAATGTCGCTACTGTTGTCATGTTTAGATCTGGAGAGGATGAGAGAATGAAGAGAGCAACCCTAGTAAAGCAAGCGCTCCGGCCCCTGCGTATATATATAGTGGAGTGATTATCTTTTTCTCTCCACAACAAGCGTTTCAATTTGTGTACGTGGCATTAAAGAAAAGAAACTCTCTATTTAAGGTGACTACGTACGACTCCTACTTACTACTAGTAGTACTAGTATTGTTCACTTGTGCTCTGCGCCCATCCATTCATTGAACAACCCCACGGGTGAATAAACATACAGTAAGTATTTATATAGAACGAACAAGCTCGAACTATTTTCGCGTAGTTAAAAGTTGTGGGTGGGGCTTTTCTCGGGTAGTACGCGCAGCAGTTTTCTAGTAGGCAGTTTGACAGAGAGGCGAGGAGGGTGAGCGAGTGGCGCATTCTCAAACATACTGCTGGAAAGGTCAGGTTGTGCGATTTAACGGCGTGTTACTGTTGGAAAGACTTGTGATATGACCACTCACTATAGTCATGAATTACTGGCGCTCCGACCAGGGTGATACCCCCCTTCCGTTCCGCACTCTAATCTGGTGCATGACACGTCGACCCGGATGCTGGCTCTCCCACATGTCGGTGAAGTACTACATAGTAGTAAGAAGGTGCGAAGAATGATGCGGTATATACTACTACTACTCAGGTTGGAGGAGTGCGAACCACGACAGCCAAGTGAACCAGCAGTGCGAACCACGGTAGCCCAGTGAACCAGCAGTAGAAAACAATGTGGTGATATGGCCATAAAAAACAATGTGCTACGGTCCACACTGTAACATGTACAATACTACTCCTCTTTGTTTGGATCCCTGAGTTAGAGCTAGTTTGGGTTGAAATAGCCTCAAATTATCAAAACAGGAGGGGTTAGTGTTGGGGAACGTAGTAATTTCAAAAAAATTCCTACGCACACGCAAGATCATGGTGATGATATAGCAGCGAGGGGAGAGTATTGTCTACGTACCCTCGTAGACCGAAGCGGAAGCGTTGACGCAACGTAGAGGAAGTAGTCGTACGTCCTCCGGTTCAACCGATCCAAGTACCGTTACTCCGGCACCTCCGAGTTCTTGACACGCGTACAGCTCGATGACGCACCCTCGATCTCCGATCCAGCAGAGGCGCCGAGGAGGAGTTTCGTCAGCACGACGGCATGGTGACGATCTTGATGTGCTCCTGTTGTAGGGCTTCGCCTAAGCACCGCTACAATATGACCGAGGTGTAATATCGTGGAGGGGGGCACCGCACACGGCTAACGAACGATCAATGATCAACTTGTGTGTCCTAGGGTGCCCCCCTACCCCCGTATATAAAGGAGGGAGGGAGGAGGTGGCCGGCCCTAGGGGGGGCGCGCCATGAGGAGGGGGAAACCTACTCCAAGTAGGTTTCCCTCTCTTTTCCTTATCTTATTTGGAGGGGGAAGGAAAGAGTACTAGTATTAGGAAGTAGTACTAGTAGTAGTAATAGGAAGAGGGGGAAGGAGAAAGGAAAGGGGGGGGCCGGCCCCCCTCCCCAATTCGGATTGGGCTTGGGGGGGCGCGCCCCCTTCCCTTGCTCCTTCTCTCTTCCTCCTACATGGGCCCAATAAGGCCCATATACCTCCCAGGGGGTTCCGGTAACCTCCCGGGGCTCCAAACTTCTCCGGAACCTTTCCGGTGTCCAAATATATCCGTCCAATATATCAATCTTTATGTCTCGACCATTTCGAGACTCCTCGTCATGTCTGTAATCATATCCGGGACTCCGAACAACCTTCGGTACATCAAAATACATAAACTCATAATATAACTGTCATCGAAACCTTAAGCGTGCGGACCCTACGTTTCGAGAACGATGTAGACATGACTGAGACACATCTCTGGTCAATAACCATAGCGGGACCTGGATGCCCATATTGGTTCCTACATATTCTACGAAGATCTTTATCGGTCAAACCGCATAACAACATACGTTGTTCCCTTTATCATCGGTATGTTACTTGTCCGAGATTCGATCGTCGGTATCCAATACCTAGTTCAATCTCGTTACCGACAAGTCTCTTTACTCGTTTTGTAATACTTCATCTCATAACTAACTCATTAGTTACATGCTTGCAAGGCTTAGGTGATGAGCATTACCGAGAGGGCCCAGAGATACCTCTCCGACAATCGGAGTGACAAAACCTAATCTTAAATTATGCTAACTCAACATGTACCTTTGGAGACACCTGTAGTACTCCTTTATAATCACCCAGTTACGTTGTGACGTTTGGTAGTACCCAAAGTGTTCCTCCGGTAAACGGGAGTTACACAATTCTCATAGTTATAGGAACATGTATAAGTCATGAAGGAAGCAATAGCAGAATACTAAACAATCAAGTGCTAGGCTAACGGAATGGGTCAAGTCAATCACATCATTCTCCTAATGATGTGACCCCGTTAATCAAATGACAACTCTTTTGTCTATGGCTAGGAAACATAACCATCTCTGATAAACGAGCTAGTCAAGTAGAGGCATACTAGTGACACTATGTTTGTCTATGTATTCACACATGTATTATGTTTCCGGTTAATACAATTCAAGCATGAATAATAAACATTTATCATGAAATAAAGAAATAAATAATAACTTTATTATTGCCTCTAGGGCATATTTCCTTCAGTCTCCCACTTGCACTAGAGTCAATAATCTAGTTCACATCACCATGTGATTTAACACCAATATTCATATCTGTATATGATTAACACCCATAGTTCACATCATCATGTGACCAACACCCAAAGGGTTTACTAGAGTCAATAATCTAGTTCACATCGCTATGTGATTATCACCCAAAGAGTACTAAGGTGTGATCATGTTTTGCTCATGAGAGAAGCTTAGTCAACGGGTCTGTCACATTCAGAGCCGTATGTATTTTGCAAATATTTTATGTCCACAATGCTCTGCACGGAGCTACTCTAGCTAATTGCTCCCACTTTTAATATGTATTCAGGTTGAGACTTAGAGTCATCTGGATCAGTGTAAAAGTTTGCACTGATGTAACTTTTACAATAAACTCTTTTATCACCTCCATAATCGAGAAACATCTCCTTAGTCCTTACTAAGGATATTCTTGACCAATGTCCAGTGATCTACTCCTAGATCACTATTGTACTCCCTTGCCAAATTCAGAGCAAGGTATACAATAGGTCTGGTACATAGCATACTTTATAGAACCTATGACTGAGGCATAGGGAATGACTTTTCATTCTCTTTCTATTTTCTGCTGTGGTCGGGATTTGAGTCTTACTCAATACCTTTGCAACACAGGCAAGAACTCTTTCTTTGACTGATCCATTTTGAACTATTTCAAAATCTTGCCAAGGTATGTACTCATTGAAAATCTTATCAAGCGTCTTGATCTATCTCAATAGATCTTGATGCTCAATATGTAAGTAGCTTTTACTGAGGTCTTTTCTTTTTAAAGAACTCCTTTAAATACTCCTTTATGCTTTGCAGAAAAATTCTACATCATTTCTGATCAACAATATGTCACTCACATATACTAATCAGAAAGGCTGTAGTGCTCCCACTCACTTTATTGTAAATACAGGCTTCATCGTAAGTCCATATAAAACTATATGCTTTGATCAATTTATCAAAGCGTATATTCCAACTCCGAGATGCTTGCACCAGTCCATAGATGGATCGCTGGAGCTTGCACATTTTGTTAGCACCTTTAGGATTGACAAAACCTTTTGGTTGTATCATATACAACTCTTCTTTAGTAAATCCATTAAGGAATGCTGTTTTGACATCCATTTTCCAGATTTCATAAAATGTGGCAATTGCTAACATGATTCAGACAGACTTAAGCATCGATACAAGTGAGAAAATCTCATCGTATTCAACCCCTTGAACTTGTTGAAAAACCTTTTGCAACAAGTCGAGCTTAGTGGATAGTAACACTACTATCAGTGTCCGTCTTCCTCTTGAAGATCCATTTATTTAACATGGCTTGCTGATCATCGAGCAAGTCAATCAAAGTCCATACTTTGTTTTCATACATGGATCATATCTCAGATTTTATGGCCTTAAGCCATTTCGCGGAATCTGGGCTCATCATCGCTTCCTCATAGTTCGTAGGTTTATCATGGTCTAGTAACATGACTTTCAGAACAGGATTACCGTACCACACTGGTGCGGACCGTACTTTGGAAGACCTACGAGGTTCTGTAGTAACTTGATCTGAAGTTTCATGATCATCATCATTAGCTTCCTCACTAATTGGTGTAGGAATCACTGGAACTGATTTCAGTGATGAACTATTTTCAATTCGGGACAAGGTACAAATTACCTTATCAAGCTCTACTTTCCTCCCACTCACTTCTTTCGAGAAAAACTCCTTCTCTAGAAAGGATCTATTATCAGCAACAAATTTGCCTTCGGATCTGTGATAGAAGGTGTACCCAACAATTTCCTTTGGGTATTCTATGAAGACACACTTCTCCGATTTGGGTTCGAGCTTATCAAGTTGAAAAACCCTTTTTCATATAAGCATCGCAACTCCAAACTTTAAGAAACAACAACTTAGGTTTACTGCTAAACCATAGTTCATGCGGTGTCATCTCAACGGATTTAGATGATGCCCTATTTTAAACGTGAATGCAGCTGTCTCTAATGCATAACCCCAAAACGACAATGGTAAATCAGCAAGAAACATCATAGATCGCACCATATCCAATAAAGTACGATTACGACGTTCGGACACACCATAACATTGTGGTGTTCTATGTGGCATGAGTAGTGAAACTATTTCACATTGTTTTTAACTGAAGGCCAAACTCGTAACTCAAATACTCTTCTCTACGATCAGATCGTAGAAACTTTATTTTCTTGTTACGATGATTTTTCACTTCACTCTGAAATTCGTTGAACTTTTCAAATGTTTCAGACTTATGTTTCATCAAGTAGATATACTCATATCTGCTCAAATCATCTGTGAAGATCAGAAAATAATGATACCTGTCGCGAGCCTTAATATTCATCGGACCACATACATCAGTATGTATGATTTCCAACAAATCTATTGCTCACTTCATTGTTCTGAAGAACAGAGTCTTAGTCATCTTGCCCATGAGGCATGGTTCGCAAGCATCAACTGATTCATAATCAAGTGATTCCAAAAGCCCATCAGTATGGAGTTTCTTCACGCGCTTTACACCAATATGACCTAAACGGCAGTGCTACAAACAAGTTGCACTTATCATTATTAACTTTGCATCTTTTGGTTTCAATATTATGATTATGTGTATCACTACGATCGAGATCCAACGAACTATTTTCATTGGGTGTGCAACCATATAAGGTTTCATTCATGTAAACAGAACAACAATTTATTCTCTTACTTAAATGAATAACTGTATTACAATAGACATGATCAAATCATATTCATGCTCAACGCAAACACCAAATAACACTTATTCAGGTTCAACACTAATCCCGAAAGTATAGGGAGTGTGCGACGATGATCATATCAATCTTGGAACCACTTCCAACACACATCGTCACTTCACCCTTAACTAGTCTCCGTTTATTCTGCAACTCCCGTTTCGAGTTACTAATCTTAGCAACTGAACTAGTATCAAATACTGAGGGGTTGCTATAAACACTAGTAAAGTACACATCAATAACATGTATATCAAATATACTTATGTTCACTTTGCCATCCTTCTTATCCGCCAATCACTTGGGGTAGTTCCGCTTCCAGTGACCAGTCCCTTTGCAGTAAAAGCATTTAGTCTCAGGCTTAGGATCAGACTTGGGCTTCTTCACTTGAGCAGCAACTTGCTTGCCGTTCTTCTTGAAGTTCCCCTTCTTCCCTTTGCCCTTTTCTTGAAACTAGTGATCTTGTCAACCATCAACACTTGATGTTTTCCTTGATTTCTACCTTCGTCAATTTCCGCATTACGAAGAGCTTGGGAATCGTTTTTGTTATCCCTTGCATATCATAGTTCATCACGAAGTTCTACTAACTTGGTGATGGTGACTAGAGAATTCTGTCAATCACTATCTTATCTGGAAGATTAACTCCCACTTGATTCAAGCGATTGTAGTACCCAGACAATCTGAGCACATGCTCACTAGTTGAGAGATTCTCCTCCATCTTTTAGCTATAGAACTTGTTGGAGATTTCATATCTCTCAACTCGGGTATTTGCTTGAAATATTAACTTCAACTCCTGGAACATCTCATATGGTCCATGACGTTCAAAACGTCTTTGAAGTCCCGATTCTAAGCCGTTAAGCATGGTGCACTTAAACTATCAAGTAGTCATCATATTGAGCTAGCCAAACGTTCATAACGTCTGCATCTGCTCCTGCAATAGGTCCGTCACCTAGCGGTGCATCAAGGACATAATTCTTCTGTGCAGCAATGAGGATAAACCTCAGATTACGGATCCAATCCGCATCTTTGCTACTAACATCTTTCAATATAATTTTCTCTAGGAACATATCAAAATAAAACACAGGGAAGCAACAACGCGAGCTATTGATCTACAACATGATTTGCAAAATACTACCAGGACTAAGTTGATGATAAATTTAGGTTCAGTTTAATCATATTACTTAAGAACTCCCACTTAGATAGACATCCCTCTAATCCTCTAAGTGATCACGTGATCCAAATCAACTAAACCATGTCCGATCATCACGTGAGATGGAGTAGTTTTATCGGTGAACATCATTATGTTGATCATATCTACTATATGATTCACGCTCGACCTTTCGGTCTCCGTGTTCCGAGGCCATATCTGTATATGCTAGGCTCGTCAAGTATAACCTGAGTATTCCGCGTGTGCAACTGTTTTGCACCCGTTGTATTTGAACGTAGAGCCTATCACACCCGATCATCACATGGTGTCTCAGCACGAAGAACTTTCGCAATGGTGCATACTCAGGGAGAACACTTCTTGATAATTAGTGAGAGATCATCTTAAAATGCTACCGTCAATCAAAGCAAGATAAGATGCATAAAGGATAAACATCACATGCAATCAATATAAGTGATATGATATGGCCATCATCATCTTGTGCCTGTGATCTCCATCTTCGAAGCACCGTCATGATCACTATCGTCACCGGCGCGACACCTTGATCTCCATCATAGCATCGTTGTCGTCTCGCCAATCTTATGCTTCCACGACTATCGCTACCGTTTAGTGATAAAGTAAAGCATTACATCGCGATTGCATTGCATACAATAAAGCGACAACCATATGGCTCCTGCCAGTTGCCGATAACTTCGGTTATAAAACATGATCATCTCATACAATAAAATATAGCATCATGTCTTGGCCATATCACATCACAACATGCCCTGCAAAAACAAGTTAGACGTCCTCTACTTTGTTGTTCCAAATTTTACGTGGCTGCTACGGGCTTAAGCAAGAACCAATCTCACCTACGCATCAAAACCATAACGATAGTTTGTCAAATAGACTCCGTTTTAACCTTCACAAGGACCGGGCGTAGCCACACTCGGTTCAACTAAAGTGAGAGAGACAGACACCCGCCAGCCACCTTTAAGCACGAGTGCTCGTAACGGTGAAACCAGTCTCGCGTAAGCGTACGCGTAATGTCGGTCCGGGCCGCTTCATCTCACAATACCGCTGAACCAAAGTATGACATGCTGGTAGGCAGTATGACTTATATCGTCCACAACTCACTTGTGTTCTACTCATGCATATAACATCAACGCATAAAACCTGGCTCGGATGCCACTGTTGGGGAACGTAGTAATTTCAAAAAATTTCCTACGCACACGCAAGATCATGGTGATGATATAGCAACAAGGGGAGAGTATTGTCTACGTACCCTCGTAGACCGAAGCGGAAGCGTTGACGCAACGTAGAGGAAGTAGTCGTACGTCCTCCGGTTCAACCGATCCAAGTACCGTTACTCCGGCACCTCCGAGTTCTTGACACGCGTACAGCTCGATGACGCACCCTCGATCTCCGATCCAGCAGAGGCGCCGAGGGGGAGTTTCGTCAGCACGACGGCGTGGTGACGATCTTGATGTTCTCCTGTTGCAGGGCTTCGCCTAAGCACCGCTACAATATGACCGAGGTGTAATATCATGGAGGGGGGCACCGCACACGGCTAAGGAACGATCAATGATCAACTTGTGTGTCCTAGGGTGCCCCCCTACCCCCGTATATAAAGGAGGGAGGGAGGAGGTGGCTGGCCCTAGGGGGGGCGCGCCATGAGGAGGGGGAAACCTACTCCAAGTAGGTTTCCCTCTCTTTTCCTTATCTTATTTGGAGGGGGAAGGAAAGAGTACTAGTATTAGGAAGTAGTACTAGTAGTAGTAATAGGAAGAGGGGGAAGGAGAAAGGAAAGGGGGGCCGGCCCCCCTCCCCAATTCGGATTGGGCTTGGGGGGGCGCGCCCCCTTCCTAAAAATATGACCGAGGTGTAATATCGTGGAGGGGGGCACCGCACACGGCTAAGGAACGATCAATGATCAACTTGTGTGTCCTAGGGTGCCCCCCTACCCCCGTATATAAAGGAGGGAGGGAGGAGGTGGCCGGCCCTAGGGGGGGCGCGCCATGAGGAGGGGGAAACCTACTCCAAGTAGGTTTCCCTCTCTTTTCCATATCTTATTTGGAGGGGGAAGGAAAGAGTACTAGTATTAGGAAGTAGTACTAGTAGTAGTAATAGGAAGAGGGGGAAGGAGAAAGGAAAGGGGGGGCCGGCCCCCCTCCCCAATTCGGATTGGGCTTGGGGGGGCGCGCCCCCTTCCCTTGCTCCTTCTCTCTTCCTCCTACATGGGCCCAATAAGGCCCATATACCTCCCGGGGGGTTCCGGTAACCTCCCGGGGCTCCAAACTTCTCCGGAACCTTTCCGGTATCCAAATATATCCGTCCAATATATCAATCTTTATGTCTCGACCATTTCGAGACTCCTCGTCATGTCCGTAATCATATCCGGGACTCCGAACAACCTTCGGTACATCAAAATACATAAACTCATAATATAACTGTCATCGAAACCTTAAGCGTGCGGACCCTACGTTTCGAGAACGATGTAGACATGACTGAGACACATCTCTGGTCAATAACCAATAGCGGGACCTGGATGCCCATATTGGTTCCTACATATTCTACGAAGATCTTTATCGGTCAAACCGCATAACAACATACGTTGTTCCCTTTTTCATCGGTATGTTACTTGTCCGAGATTCGATCGTCGGTATCCAATACCTAGTTCAATCTCATTACCGACAAGTCTCTTTACTCGTTCTGTAATACTTCATCTCATAACTAACTCATTAGTTACATGCTTGCAAGGCTTAGGTGATGAGCATTACCGAGAGGGCCCAGAGATACCTCTCCGACAATCGGAGTGACAAAACCTAATCTTAAATTATGCTAACTCAACATGTACCTTTGGAGACACCTGTAGTACTCCTTTATAATCACCCAGTTACGTTGTGACGTTTTGTAGTACCCAAAGTTTTCCTCCGGTAAACGGGAGTTACACAATTCTCATAGTTACAGGAACATGTATAAGTCATGAAGGAAGCAATAGCAGAATACTAAACGATCAAGTGCTAGGCTAACGGAATGGGTCAAGTCAATCACATCATTCTCCTAATGATGTGACCCCGTTAATCAAATGACAACTCTTTTGTCTATGGCTAGGAAACATAACCATCTCTGATAAACGAGCTAGTCAAGTAGAGGCATACTAGTGACACTATGTTTGTCTATGTATTCACACATGTATTATGTTTCCGGTTAATACAATTCTAGCATGAATAATAAACATTTATCATGAAATAAGGAAATAAATAATAACTTTATTATTGCCTCTAGGGCATATTTCCTTCAGTTAGTTTGAGCTAGTTTGCTCTAACCCAGCTAAAAAAACTAGCCCGGTGCAGAGGTTCTATTTGGGTTAGTTATCCTCGGGCCCACTAAAAGAGAACTAAAAAATCTCCCCTGCCCGCACCAGATCGCTCACCCCCTCTCGCACAACTCCTCTCTGTTCCCCATAGGGCCGCCCGCCCAAGCGCCGCTCGCCCTCTCTCTCCTCCGGCCGCACTCACCTTCGGGCCTCCGTTGCCCTACTCCGGCTGGCCTCTCCCTCCGGCCTTCAAAGGTCGCCCCGCTCCCCCTTCACCGGTCATTTTTCTCCCTCTGCTGTGCGCAGCGGTGGCGCATCTACCAGGGAGGTCACGAGAGGGGTGAGTTTGTTCGTTCCTTCTCTGTCTCACAGCCATATCATTGATCTTGCTCGCTCTAGCGCTAATTCTGATTTGGGAAAGTAGATCCTGATCAAACTTGGTATAGATTTGTGGTGCATGCATGGAATTGTTTGATGCTGCTTGAGGAGGTAATAAATCTTTCTAGACACCCAAAGATTCAGTTCACCTTTCTAGGTATTTCTGTTTCAGGCTTGCATTATTTCTAGAGGCCCAAAGATTCAGTTCACCTTTCTAGGTATTTCAGTTCCAGGCTTGCATTATTTCTAGAGGCCCAAAGATTCAGTTCACCTTTCTAGGTATTTTAGTTTCAGGCTTGCATTATTTCTAGAGACCCAAAGATTAAGTTCCCAGTCGGTGGCAAGCGGCCCTGCTACCCATGCCGGTGTCGACCTCAACTCGCAAGGGCCAGCGTCGGAGGGGTTCCCGGGGCTTGGGCTCTACAGAGCCTTCCTCCAGAGTGACGATGGCGAGCTCCTCCCTCGGTGCGTGAGGGGCTCCGGGCTCCCTCCCTATCGTGAATGACTTCCGTGATGAGTTAGCTCATGCTTTGATTCATGGAGTGTTTTTTTGTGAAGCGTGATTGACCGCTTGTATGTTTAAGTGGGATATCTCATTTGTATGGACAAAGTAAAAATTATCATGTTTTGCATTCTTGATTTGTAAAGATGGTTCATTTATGTCAATTGTGAGCGGGAGGAGGCCACACAAGAGCCAGCCACACCAAAACCGGCAGGAAATAGGGTCGAAAGTAGTCAAATGATTGAGAAAGAGCATTTATTGTCAATCTAACCCTGCCATCCATACACCTATTTAGTTTAGAGTTAGTTCAGGGTTAACTCTAACCTCTAACTAAGTTAGAGTTCTCCTCGTCTCAGTTTATCACCATCATACTTTCCCCATTCCTGTGTTTTCAGTATCCTGCGAATCAAAGAGGCCCTTTTTTGCGGGAAAAACCAAAGAGGCCCTTAGACTGGTTTAGGTCCGGTCATTTTTTTATAAACGTGCTATGTTCAAAATTTAATGAACATGCTCCGGTTTCTACGAAAATAATCTGGTTTCATGTAGTAATTCATTTATTTATTTATTCTTCTGCGGGGGGTTTTGCATGTAATTCGTGATGTCTGAAATGTAAAGTACCCCGGCATATGCTCCGAGTCGTGCATGCACTACGACCCAGATGCTCTATGTCCCACATGTCAGCGAATGGGAGCACGTGGAAATAGCCTAGGAGTACATGTAGGAGGAAAAATGCATGAAAAAATATGTACTGTGAGGCGTAGCCGCGGTTCGAAAAGGAGACCTAAAGTGATGACAGCTATAGGTCGCACGCACCCAACTAGTGGTACTAGACATACGACTAATTTTTCCCTCAAAAAAAAGAGGTACGAGTGCTCAGTACTCCTTTTCTATCAACAGAGTCCCATCTGACAACAGCGTCCATGCTACAGCTAGCTCTCCTTCCTCGTTTCTCTCTTCTAATTCTAAACTCGGCCGACGCCCGGTGGGCAGGGTGGGTTTGCTCAACTACGTCCCCACCTCAAAGTAAAAACATTACGACTGGAATAAAAATGCCATATACTCCCTCTGTTCCTAAATATAAGCCTTTTTAGATACTATTTCAAATGGAATACAGCATACAGATGTATGTAGACATAGTTTAGAGTGTAGATTCACTCATTCTGCTCCGTATGTAGTAGTCACTTGCTGGAATCTTTAGAAAGACTTATATTTGGGAACGGAGGGAGTACTATACTAATAAAACATTAAGGCCACGAGGTGATGCAGTGCTGGTTACAGGAGGCAAGAAGAAGAGATGCATCCATCAACGACGTCCACCTCCTTGACTCAGGGCGTCGGCCCGCCGAACAGCGCCTAAGTAGCAGGGGCTTTCGTGGACAGGTCAACGTGCTTCTGAACAATGGCGTCCAAAGATTCCATCCACTGGAAGAAGGCCAACGTCTTTTTGTCCTCGCTTGCCTTGTAGTGGCCTATGTAGACGATTTCCTCGTAGACGTGGATGTACAGGTCGACAATTTCTTGCATGGCGAGGCGCTGCGCGGCAAGAACGGCCTCGAGGTGCACATTCTTTGTCGCTTCCTCCGGCACCTGCAGGGCCACCAGGTCTTGAAAGACTTGGTCACCATGGAGGCCGATGAGGGTGGCAGGCAATAAGGAGCCTGGGCGCGCGGGCTGGAGCAGTACGACAAGGTCGTCCGCGCGCTTCTTGACTGCGGTGAACTTGCGGATGGATTTGACCATCATGTCGTCCATGCGAGAGGCGAAGCCAGTGTCGGGGAGGGCTACGATGCCCGTGGTCGCCAGCATCGTCTGGAAAAGCTGTGTGGTGTGGGGCCGCAGGCCGGCGCATTGGATGATTTGGCACAGCCGACTACCGCTCGCGTCCATCGCCTCCATAGGTGCTTGTGGCTTCTGGTCACTTGGTCCTGGATTGGAGTGAGCAGTGTTGTGCAGAGACTTAGGAGTAGATGGATTGGAGTGGTGGGGCGCCTTTATATGAGAGTCAAAACTCTATTGCATTCACATCGTGCTGGCTCTATTCTGCTTCTCCAATTAATTCCCTCTGCATGTAATTGAGGATTCATCATTGACCGTTCAACGTCTCGGGAACCGCTACCCTCGCCATCCTTGGCATTCAAGCACCTATGGAGGCGACTGCCACTCGCGTCTATTGTGTGTCAGGAGACGTTCCCGTCGACGACGAGGTGCCTATGGCGACTTCGTAAATTTCAAGATGATAGTGTCGTGCGTGTGTGCGTTCATAGGGGTGAATGTATGCGCATGTATATGACCGCTTGCGTCTGTACTGTGTCAAAAAAAGTAAATGCGTGTCAAAAAGATACTAGTTAGTATACTCAACATTGTGCACCTCGGAGAGGAAAACGAGAGAAGTACATATTTATTTATGGTGCAGATTCACTCATTTTGCTCCATAGGTACTCCGTCTCGGTGTAGTCTAGTCACTTGTTGAAATCTCTAGAAAGGCAAATACTCCTTTCTGGTTTACAGGGCTATACTAGTAAGTAGTAGTACATACTACTCCCTCCGTTCCTAAATATTTGTCTTTCTAGAGATTTCAACAAGTGACTACATACGGAGCAAAATGAGCGAATCTACATTCTAAAATATGTCTATATACATCCATATGTAGTAGTCCATTTGAATCTCTGAAAAGACAAATATTTAGGAACGGAGGGAGTAGTACAATAGTGGGCTCACATAGCAATTTTGTCTCATGCAAGAGCCTGACTATATGCGTGCTCCAATGTTCGCAACTACCACTTTCGGGTTGCGCTTGGATCTTCACCTCTTTGAGAATACGAACAATGATGTTACTACTACTGCTTCTACAGTGTCAAATCCACTACTGCATGTCCATCCACCACGAGCAGGAGGGATAGCTTGTTGTAGTAGCCTGTCCTCATTTGTGAGCAACCGCGCGCATGGGAGAGGGAGAAGGCGTGTAGTAGTAAAATCAAGCTTCTTCTTATTGTACGAGTTGACGCAACACATCATAGCACTGGCCCCACACGCTTGCCTCTAAACTTGGCTGAAAGACCCGCAGTGTACAATATATTTGCTGCAACCTCTAACATTTACCTACCACAAATTAAAATATATATTCCTGTCTTGACCAGATGAGTGTGCAAACTACAATCACCAGGGTGATAGGTAGGGCCAGAAGACTATTTTAATTTTCTTAAAAAAACTTCAAGACGGTCACATAGCATGGAGCTGACCCCAATGATTTTAAGCTTACAGGCACGGTACACGCTATCCTAGTACTCTACACATGAAACTGCCACACGAGCGTTCGGGCTGCGCTTGGCTCTTCATCTCTTCGGGAAGTCGAACAATAGAACTACTGCACTGGCGGACTACTACAGTATGCTTCTAGCCATCTGACACCGATTGAACTGCTGCATGTCCACTACGTGTGGGAGGGAGAGCGTGTAGCGAAAGCTTCTCCTAGTCTTGCCAACCACCACGCTCATGGGCGAGGGAGGGACGCTCCTGCCTTTGCGTGTATGACAGGTGGGCCCGACAGGTGGGTGGCCAACCTGTCATACAGCCAAAGGCAGGTGCAGTTAAGTCCGCGAGGGAGAGGATAATCAAACTTCTCATTGATGTACGAGTTGACATGACACATCAAAGCAATGCACTCGATATATTTCAATAATTTGCGTTTACTGATGCATTAATTACAACGCATGCATGCATGCCGTGACTCTCCTTTTGATACTTGCATGTGTTGATTTAATGCACCTTGAAGTAATATAAAATATGTGACGGTAAAGCTTTGTAATGCCCCGGCCCAAGCGAGAGATGGTTGTGCACGAGGAGGGCGAGATCATGCAGACGGAACAGGACCCGATGATGGAGCTCTCTAAGGTCTCGATGGACCTCACCGTGCTCCACTGCCCCTTGTGCCTCCACCCCTTGACGCCTCCAGTGTATGAGGTTCGAATACACCTTGTCCGTTCGGCTGATTGAGCAAGGTGCAGGTTTCTTGATTGATGTGTTGTTCGATTGATTTCTGCAGTGCAAGGGAGGGCACCTGGCCTGCGCGGACTACCGCGTCGAGCGCCCTAGGAACCAGCAGCAGTGCCAAAAGTGCGAGCACGGTGATGGCTTTGACATGCGGAACACGGCGGTGGACGCCGTCCTTTCGTCGGTGAGGATGGAGTGCCCGCACGAAGGTTGTGGGCTCTACGTCACTTACCACAAGCTCGTCGATCACTAGAGCGTGTGTCCGCTCTCGACCTGCAAATGCCCCATGCCCGTCTGTGGCTACGAAGGCCCGCCGCCGGCGCTCTACCACCACATCAGCACCGCGCATCCCATGCCCGTGCACAGGATCCAGTACGGCAAGGTGCTCCAGCTACAAGTGCCACTGTCGGAGCCACAGCTCTTGCTGTTCACGGAGGAGGACGGCCGCGCGTTTTTCTTGGCCGGCGGCGTGCTCGACATCGGCGCACCTATCATCGTGTTGGTCATCTGCATCAGAGCAGGGGCGTCCCCACTGCCGCACTACGTGGCCAAGCTGTGGGCAAACGGCCCACCGGGGGAGCCCAAAGGCACGACCAATGCTGTAAAGGTGGAAATGGAGGTGACAAGCAGCAAGGATCCCAGCAACGACGCCGTGCAGGAGCTGACCTTCTTCATAGTTCCGCCCAAGCTGCTGGCCGGGGCTAAGCTGGTGTCCCTCCACATTCAGATTGACAAGCTCACGTCCTAAATGTTTCTACAGTGCCTTCTGTTTATCTTAGTAATATGCTAATATATGGATTACCTCGGTCTACTTTAGCTTAAGAAATGGTGGGTTTTGGTGGCGATGCAGCAATTACTTCGACATCAGATCAATAATTTCCAACACTCGAACGGATATTTTGTGTCTGTTGGATATAAAGTTCCTTTCGGTAAGAAGTACTACTTGCCATCAAAATGGATAGAAGGAGATGTATGTAGACGTATTTTAGTTCTAGATACGTCCCTTTTTATCCATTTTGATGACAAGCACTCCCTCCATTCCACAATACATGCCTTCCATTTGTCAAAATATAGATGTATCTAGACATGTTTTAGTATATAGGTACATCCATGATAGAGCCAATCGGATGGTTGAGAACACTACAGTTCGTAGCTACAGATGTGTGTGTGACTCCCAGATGCAGAGGCCGGGGGTCATCATCTTCCTTTTCAAGAAAAAACAGACGCGTGTGTGAGAGGACGAGTGCGTGCGTGCACCTCTTCTCTTCCTGTATAACGTATTAAACTCAGAGTACAAGTTTTTGTGGGTGGCACGATGGTGCGTGCGAGAAGTCCCGAGAGATAGGTTTAATGCGTCTGAAAAAAGACTAGCCTATAGTTCGCCACGCGGCTATTCCTGTCGAACGCCCCATTAACCATAAGATATGTATACGGCGGTGCCAGTTATTGCACGTACACAGCAGTAGAAAAAGAACTACCATGGCATATGCTACACCACGGCCGAGAACACGTTCCCACGTAACGCCAGCCGGGAATAGTGCCGCACTTTGAAACTAGAACCGTCAATAAATATTGAGCTTGCGTTTCGTCACATTCCAAATTACTCCACGCTATATAGAATTGCAAACCTGTTCACATCGATCACAACCTAAATGGTTTCTCACTTAGGAGCGTATTAGTACCACGCTATATTGAATTGCAAACCTGTTCACACCGATCACAACCTAAACGGTTTCCCACTTAGGAGCGTATTAGTACTCGGTTATAAATACTACTATGCCAAGATGACTGCACATTCCTCCTCAACTCCTCATCCACAAAAACAAACAAGTCATTCAGCATCCTTCCCTTGCGTCTGCCATGGCCAGCATGAGTTCTGGGTCGAGAGATTGCCACCAGGGAGAGGCGAGCATGGAAGGGGAAGCACGAGAGATGTCCCGCCTCGCTGTGAAAGTAGCCGACATGTCCCGCCATGCGGAACTAGCAGCATAGAGGTCCTGTCGCGCCGCCGAAGCAGCATAGAGGTCCCGCCATGCCGTCGATGCAGCAGACTGGTCCGACCGCGCCGTGGAAGCAGCAGAGATGTCCCGCCGCACTGCGGCGGCCTAGGAAAATGTCTCATGGGCAGGCGACGACTCTTACAGGTGCATGCATGCGATCGTCCATAGCCAGATGGATCGGATCTCCATCTGGGCGAGGTTGCAGGACGACATGAAAGCCTCGTTTGAACAGGCTACCAGCATTCGGCAACTAAGGGAGGGAAATGAGAGGCTCCGAGCCGAGCGCGACCTGCTAAGGGCAAAGATCGTCGGAAGTGTGGAGCAGCAGGAGGAGACCACTGCCGTGTTGAAGAGGACCAGCGTCATCGTCAAGAAACTTATGGACGAGAATGACATGCTCTGCATCGAGCGCCAAAGGCTGGTGGAGGAATCCGTGGATGTTCTCAAGCAGCGTCTTGTGGACACGAAAGAACTCATCGCCGCTCGCCGCGGAGACTAGTTCCCGCGGCCTGCAGCAACGCATCAAGAAAGTAGAGAACAGCGAGCCAGATCCTTGTCTTCCTTCTTCTTTTTCCCTTGTGTATTTCGGGCGTAGCCGCATGTGGCTTTTTTAATTATCTTCCTAATTATGTAAGACAATTAATCGTCCTTATATATTCATCAGTCTTGCTATAAGTCGCAGTCGATGCTATATAGGTCCGTCAGATCTTACATCAAGATATGTGCTTTCAGATTTTCTTTTTTCTCTCTTAAATATCAGTCGAGTGAGACATAGCCACGCCATTAATAAGAGGCTCGGGCGCCATTAATGGAGACCTTGGGGGGGAGGTGGATGACAGATGAAGGTCAAAGGGATCTTCTCCCGATAAGCAAGCGCAGGGGTCTGACCGCACGCCTCTCGTACTCAAATAGCTACCCTGTACGGTGCCTCCTAGCTAATAAAAAAATGGGGACGCGTGGCAGCATGTAAATGGTAGTAAATAGAACGCCCACGGTTTCAATAATACTTGTGTTTCCGATTGTAACGTGACAGCACTTGTTCCAAAATGACTTTGTTGATTGTTAATGTGTGCGCCTTCGCAAATTGGACTGCAAAATTACCATAGCATGTTGGTGCCATGTCATGGCACCAAGCCAAGTTTCATTAGTTTCATGTGTGTTTTGGATTTACAGGAATTAAAAAACAAAGTTTCTCAATGTTTCCAACCCAGCCACGACGCCCAAAATTTTGAATTTCATTCCCATTTCTTGCATGGAACCTAGAATTTACCCGAGGACACACATGTGATTTTTCAACCAACTTTGGTGCACTGGAGCATGTGCTTGTATTTAAAATTTGAATTATGCACACAAAGGTGACACGTTCCCTCTCAGAACCACGAGCCTTCTTGAGAGAAGCTCTGGTTTGCAAGAAGCTTATACCAAAATTTGTTCCTATTCGGCCAATTTTTTACCACAGCATGGTACTACCATGACATGACACCATGCCAAGTTTCATGATTTTAAAACCAAGTTTCTCAATGTTCTCGACCGACTCACGATGCCCAGATGTTTGAATTTTATTCTCATTTCTTGCATGGGACCTAGAAATTCACCCGAGAACGCATATGTGATTTTTCAACCAACTTTGGTGCACGGGAGCATGTGCTTGTAGTTCAAATTTGAATTATGCACATTAAATGGCCAAAAACTCAATTAATGTATAAAAAAGGCCAAACGAACCCGGAATAATTCCAAATTTTAATAGGGCACTCATATAGTTCTATGTTTCCTTTGTAAATAAACTCAAGGGGGAAAGCGTATATCGTTTCGCACTCAAAGGTGGCACGTTCCCCCTCAGAACCACGAGCCTTCTTGAGAGAAGCTTCAGTTTGCAAGAAGCTTATACCAAAATATGTTCCTAGGCCAATTTTTTTACCACAGCATGGTAGTACCATGACATGACACCATGCCAAGTTTCATGACTTTCAGACGTGTTTTGGATTTACAAGAATTTTAAAACCAAGTTTCTCAATGTTCTCGGCCAAGCCACGATGCCCAGATGTTTGAATTTTATTCTCATTTCTTGCATGGGACCTAGAAATTCACCTGAGGACATAGATGTGATTTTTCAACCAACTTTGGTGCCGAGAGCATGTGCTTGTAGTTCAAATTTGACTTATGCACATTAAATGAACAGAAACTCAATTAATGTATAAAAAATGACAAACGAACCCGGAATAATTCCAAAATTTAACAGGGCACTCATGTAGTTCTATGTTGCCTTTGTAAAGAAACTCAAGGGGGGCAGTGTATATCATTTCACACTCAAAGGTGGCACGTTCCCTCTTAGAACCACGAGCTTCCAAATCGGCCCAATTTTTTACCACAACATGTTAGTGCCATCACATGACACCATGCCAAGTTTCATGATTTCCAGGCGAGTTTTGGATTCACATGAATTTAAAATCTAAGTTTCTCGATGTTCTCGGCCGAGTCACG
Source organism: Triticum aestivum (assembly GCF_018294505.1). Classification (NCBI taxonomy): domain Eukaryota; kingdom Viridiplantae; phylum Streptophyta; class Magnoliopsida; order Poales; family Poaceae; genus Triticum; species Triticum aestivum. Next base: position 612,311,994 of record NC_057813.1, read on the forward strand.
ACGCCCAGATGTTTGAATTTCATTCTCATTTCTTCCATGGGACCTAGAAATTCAACCAAGGACACACATGTGATTTTTCAACCAACTTTGGTGCACCGGAGCATGTGCCTGCAGTTCAAATTTGGATTATGCACATTTAAAGTCCAGAAACTCAATTAATGTATAAAAAGGCCAAACGAACCCGAAATAATTCCAAAATTTAACAGGGCACTCATATAATTCTATGTCGCCTCTGTAAAGAAAATCAGGGGAGAGGCGGCGTATATCGTTTCGCACACAAAGGTAACATGTTCCCTCTTGGAACCATGAGGCTTGTTGAGAGAATCTCCGGTTTTGCAAGAAGCTTATACCAAAACTTGTCCCAATTCAACCAAAAATTATACATATGAAAACAGGGTTTCGATTATCCCGAACATCTCGCTACCTAGACCAATAATGTACTATGATTTGAGTTCAACATAAAATGGATACAAATATTTGAATTGGAGATCGTATGGTACATGTAGTTCATAGTGAAATATGATTACTACTATATGCATGTTTTTTGTTATCAAGATAATATTTAAATTATTGTATAACTTGACAACAATCGTATTCAAATAAGGAAAATTGATTCAAATTTAGTCCATATGGTAGACGACAATATATATGTTCACATGGTGGACTAAAATGTTCATATATGATGGAGGATCAAAATGTATGACTACATCAATTATAAACCGCAAGGTCACCTAACGATATATTCGAATTCAACATAACATGGATTCAAAAATTGAAATTCGAGATCCTGGCATTTGTAATCATATAAAAAGGGACATTACTCTTTCTTTTGGTGGGAATTAATTTGATTTTTCTTGTTGTTGAGGGAAGTGCGAATCGATTTGGTACTGTACAAGGTAATCTTGTTCTCCCGATTTTTTTACATTTTTCTTGTAGTTTTTTCAATGGCATCTATAGCAATATAGTAAAAGGGGACATGACTCTCTTGTGTCTTGTATGAATTGATTTTCTTTACACGTTAAGTTTGTTCTGCCGAACAAGGAAGCCGCACCTTGTTATCCCGAAATTTTCAAGCTCGAGTATCTTTTGTCACACCTGCTTTGAAACTCCCGCCTCTTCAACCCGCGCCGCGCCTTGTTATCCTGAAATTTTGATGCGCACGAAAACTCCCTCCTCATCCGAAATCGGTCCTGCAGCCCAGACATGTGAAATCCCCCTTCTACCCCTTAGCCGGAAATGAAGCTCCACGTCGCGGTGTCAAAACCGGTGGGGGTACGCTGGTAACTTACCCTACATTTCGGACAAGCGCGTCCCTAAGCTTGGCTCCCCCCTCCCTTCCCCTCCCCCCCCCCCCATTCGTACACTAAGGCCGCCAAAACCTACGAAACCCCACGCTCCTCCGTCAGCCTCCCGACCGTCGCCCAGCCGGAGACTCTTCCCCAACTATGTCATCCACCGCAACAGCTCGCTGTCCCTCATCCACCACACCGGATGAGGATCCATCGTCGATCTCGTCGTCCCGACAGATCAGCCGCCCCGTCCTCCACCTCCAAGGAGCTTCCCCGATGTTCGCCTCGTCTATCACGCCACCTCAATCCCCACACCGCCGTCTTGACCTGCCTCATCGGAACCGCAGCACCCTCACCAATTCATCCGATGAAGCCGAGGCCAACTCGGTGCTACCAAGGAGGTTCTACACTCACCGCTGCATTTTATCTTTTATTCGATCTCACGGGGCTGCCGGTGCTTGATACCGAGCAACCATGGCGGGTCTCCATCAACGGCGCCATCGCCGGCCACATCATCCACGATGTCTCTCCCCCATGTCGTTGCTTCCTCGGTGGCGACTTCCACACCGGCACTAGCTGCAGCTGCTCCGGCTCTCGCTCGTGCTGCGACTCTATTCTTGTTGTCGATCGCGCTGCTGCACTGCTCTTTCTTTCATTCGTGCTGCTGCTCTGCTCTTGCTCTCGCTTGCGCTGCTGCTGCTGCACGACCTCCGGCAGCTACAGGAGTTGCTGCTTTAGCACTCGCTCGCGGTGCTACTGCACAACTTCCTCTATGCTAGTGTGTTCCCTGCTCGAGCGTCTGCTGATTTAGATCACTGCTTCTCTGCTACTAGTGCTAGAATGCCCTAAACATCTATTGCAATGCTCTCCTACTAGTTCAATCAGTTTCGACAGTAAAATTCAATTCCGACTGTAAAGTTCAGTTTCTTCAGTTAAGTTCAGAGTGAACATTACTTACAGCATCTGTCGGAGCGGCCATGGCGCGGCTGGTGCGTTTTACATCTAGCACTTTTGGTGATGTATTTTACATCATCTATTGCAGATGATATTAGGGTCCCACTTCAGATTAACGTTGTCTGTCTTGTCCTGCTTCAGCTTCGCCGCCGTACACCTCACCGAGCTGCTCCAACAATGGAACCGTTCATCACAGCGGAGCAGTACCCTCGGCGTCGTTTCCAGAGGCCTCGGATCTTCTTCCCCGCCTCCGACAGTCACACCAGGATCACCATCCTCCACATCCAACCCAATGATGCTGAGGTCCAAGAGGCTATGCCAAAGAGGTTGTACACTTGTCGCATCACTTTGTTACTCTGCATTCATGTCGATCCCTCATGGATCCTTTGCTATGGAACTACTATTCGTGCATTTGGTTAGAAGGAGTGGACAAAGCAAAACTGGAGGATTTTTTTCCTTTGGTGTCTCTTTCAAAGAAAAAACATAGGAATTTTAATATTCACTTGGACGTCCTTTTCAAATTAATATGCATGAAGAACAGAACTAATTGCATTACTGGCATAATAAGATTCTTAATTTTTTTTCATTTTCACGTGGTTTGAATTTAATTTGGCCACGTTTCTCCATTCTTGTGTTCTTCCAATTCATGTGAACCAAACACCCAGGTTGACTAAAATCCTATGTTTCCAAATGCTCTGTTTTGCACGTGCATTCCTATCCTATTCCTATGTTTTTCATGTCCCTGCGTTTATAGAATCCTCCAATTCTAAGGAGCCCTTATAGATTTACTTCATTTTCAGATAGGCGTCAAAGAAAACTCTGTGTGTTATGTCCTGCTCCTGCCGTGCCATCATCCACCCCACCTGAGGTGCACCATCGACAAAAGCATTCACTGCAGCAGAGATCCCCCCTGCAGACTTTCTTTCGCCGCCTCAGATCATCTTCCCCGTTGCCGGCAGCCATGCCAACTGCATTACCATGATCGACTGAGCAGATGAACCTGAGGACTACACAGTTCCGGAAGAGTGGTCACAGTCTTTCATGTTTGCTTACGTTATACATCGGTTATTATTACCTGGTACTTTATCGTTCAAACTTGAGTTTTGAAATGCCCGTGGGTCTCATATCGAGGCAGCAACAAATAGTATATGTCTACTATCTGGTTCATCTGGGGTCTTCTATGTGGTTCATGTTGGGTGGGTAACAAACAATAGATGATCCATTGTTTATCTTTTTAAACTAAAGCTATAATCTACATGCTATCATTAGTTTTGGATCCATCCACTCGTTTGCTACCATCAGTCTTGATTTTTGCATGCACCCCTTAGGCCTTACAAAATCTAACTATTTTTTTATTATGCATGTTAGATATTGTACACAATCATACTGAACATGTAGAGAAAAGGAGAAGACCGTTGCATGGGAATATAATGTCATGCAGACGCTGCTCCATGGTGGGCAAAGTGCCTCCCCCCCTCCTGCATTTCCAGATTGTATTCCAGAGGAAGATAACTGTTGAGATGGGGATTCAGAAGGAGCCGACCACGCATGTTTACCACCTAAGGTGTTTGCTCTAACCTGGCATGTAGATGTTGGTCATATCATGCATATGGCGCCTTGCATTGCTTACATTATACATCTTATATGTCATCAGCTTAGTTTAGATTTGCTTTGTGTGAATGCCACCTGTTTGGTTTCTGTATCATACTCCCACCATTCCTAAATATTTGTCTTTTTAGAGATTTCAACAAGTGACTACATACGGAACAAAACGAGTGAATCTACACTCTAAAATATGTCTATATACATCCGTATGTGGTAGTCCATTTGAAATCTCTAAAAAGACAAATATTTAGGAACGGAGGGGGTATATGGGAATTATGCAATGCCATCTTCTTTAGCTAGGCATCATATACGTGAATCATGCAATGCCATCCTGTTTAGCCAGTCATCGTATATGTGAATTGTATCGTGCCATATTTTTTTCCATAATGTATTCCATTTGTCAACAATGTTTATACATTCATCTACTCTTCCTGTGCATCAGCCATTTGAGTTGGTCATGGGAAAATCTGGAGTGAAAACAAGGTCTTCTGAGCAGTCAGTGCTACCTGTCGATGCAGATTTCTTGTTGGTTACAGATAGCTCCTCAGAGGAGGATTGAGAGACATATGACCAGTCGTATCCCCCCTCCCCCGAGGTGCATGCTCTAACTTGGCTAAGTTATATTGCTCATATCATGCATATGCTGTCTTCCATTGACATGCCATCTGCTTAGATTAGACATGCTTTGTGTGAATGCCTCATGTTTGCTTTCTATATCAGATATGTGAATTATGCAATGCCATGTTTTCCAGCCAGTTATCATATATGTGAATTATGCACCGCCATGTAGCCAAGCATCATATATGTGAATTATTCCATTTGTCGACAATCTGTGTATATTGAACTACTCTTCATGTGTATCAGCTATTTGAGCCGGTTATGGAAAAATCTGGAGTGAAAACAAGGTCTTCAGAGCAGGCAATGGTACCTGTTGAAGCATATATCTCGATGGTTACAGGGAGCTCCTCAGAGGAGGATTCAGAGATAGATGACCAGTCCTATATCCCACCTGAGGTGTATGCTCTAAGTTGCAATGTTTATATGTCTCATATGATGCATATGGTGTCTTGCATTGCTTAGTTTAGACATCATATGCACAATATTGAATTCCATCTGCTTAGTTTAGAGATCATACATGCGAGTGCCAGCTGCTTAGTATATGAATCAATTATGTCAATTATATCATGCCATCCTGTATACTTAGACAACATGTATATGAATTATTTCATCCCAACCTATTTTAGAAAGACATCATATAGTTTTCTCATGTCATCCTGTTTAGATACTCATCATATGTTGAATTATGCCATTATATCCTGTTAAGTTATCCATCATATATCTGAAACTGTGTCATGCTATCCTGTTTAGTTAGGCATCATATATGTGAAATTGTGTCATGCTGTCCTGTTTGGTTAGACAACATATATGTGAATTACCACATGTGTCTATCATACAATGTCTATACGTTCAATTTCTTTTCTTGTTTATCATCCATTTGAATTGGAGGGGGTGATGGCAGTATCTAAGGGAGCAAAAACCCGTTCTTCACAAAAGACAGTGCTACCCGTCGATGCAGATAGAACCATGGTTGTACTGGCCCACAAACTAGCCCCACCACACATAATCGAGACTCTTCTAGATTGCACACTTACACCGTTGGGCAGAGAACCAGCTATAGCACATCTAACCGCAACCCCAGCGGATAGTAACCCACTTCTAGTTGACAAAGCACCATGTCCACGATAGAGTGCCCCCACACGAGCATTTTGTAAAGCTACTGTAGTGCCCAACGCACGAAGACCACCACAGCTAACCCAATCTCCATGTTTAAAGCAGAAGAGCAACTGTTCTCAGGTCAGATTCCGTAACTATGGTCCATACTCCTTTGTTGTTGCATCACTGTATTTACTCATACCAACTACTTCCGAATTTGAAGGATCCAATTGAAACTCCAATGGCGCAACAGGTATGTTTTAAACCTATTTCTTTAACTGGATTGTTGTTCTAACTTCTTGCTCTATGTTGATTTCAGTTTAAATTGTATAAATAGTTATGTTCTCATGTGATGCACATTACAAGTGTTGCCAATGCTGCGTAGTTTATCACACTTATATTTTGTCTATGCTACTGTGTCTTAAAAATATATGATTTGAACGGTGTCTCTATCTTGATTAGGCAACATAAACTAGAATGATATGGACAATACAGTGACCATAGTACATAGATATATGTTTGTTTCATGCTATTATCCTATCCACCTTACTAGCTACTAAACCGGTTTACCAAAATGAGTTTCTTATACTACAAGCTAAACCTATGATGTGTCTGCTTGTTTCTCTTGTAGTATGCAAATAGAATATTGGAGAAGAGCACCCCACTATGCAATGGTAGAGAAAGTAATGCAAATAAGGTTCAAGATAGTGAGACAACCATGTTGGTCTCTAAGAAAGGTGATAAAAACGATCTTGTAGACAGTGAGAAAACCCCACAGTCCTACGTTGATGTAGTGTTCGAGTTACTGGCCAGTACCGCTGGCACAAGCTCTTCGAACTCGCTGCCTGAATCACTTCGGCTTCTTCAGTCTCAGCTACAAGCTGAAAGGCATCAGTCAGTTGTGCTGCGGCAAGAAGCCGAAGGACTGACGAAGTCCCTGCAGAATTCAGATGCGTACTTTCTTGTGCAACAGCAAGCGCTGGAGGATTTAAGCGCCAAACAAGATAAAGTTAATAAGCTTGCTAAGCATCTTGCCATCATTATGGGTACCCAAGATATTGTTTCTTGAGCTCTTCTGAAGTGGTTTCAGTTCTGACTTGTTTTGCTGTGGCGTTTATATGCTGCTTTGTTCCCTATATTTGCACTAGTGGCGAACTTTGATGCCCAGTGGATGTAATATGTGTAATAGCCGTGATAGCCTAGCATAAGTTTGTCAGGACCCCGACTCGATGTCACATCGATCTAGCCGGTAACACCTCATATCACTTTGCGGCCTCACGCACGGTATCCCCACGGGTGTCGTCTTACCTTTTCCCGGGACCGTTTGCGCCTTTTGGCTCACGTATATGACAGTGTCGCTAGCATCCATATGATAAGGAGCCCGGGCTGACATGACTAGTCGTAAACCCAAAGTGGCACAGACTTACAGGAACAGGCATCCATGACCCAGCATCGAACGTGTCGGTCATCAGCGAGTGAATCCAGGCTGTAGCACTGGGCTAGCAGGACTCTGGTGAACCGGGCTGTAGCGGGCTAACAGGACTCCGGTATTCACCGCGTGACATTTCCCCGAAGGGACAGACACAGGAACGAAGAAGGACACATGCCGGCCAGCCTAAGTGTTCCGGAGCAGTAGCAAGCTACCATGGCTCAGTGGAAACACTAGGAGACATTTCCCGGTAAGAGAGGCTACTAAAGATAAACAACTAGATGGTCAGATCCCACACATACCAAGCATTTCAATAACATACACACAATATGCTCGATATGTGCAATACAACATGGCATCACAAAATGACTCTACGACTCAAGTAGTTTATTCAATAGGCTCCGAGGAGCGAGATATTACAAACATGGGTCTCATGACCCAACACTCAGAGCATACAAGTCAAAGCACAAGCGGAAGCTATCATGTCTGAGTACAGACAACTATAAATGAAAAAGGCTGAGAAGCCTGACTATCTATCAGATCCTGCCGAGGGCACAAGATCGTAGCTGAGGTAACAAGCTAAACGTCGAAGTCCACGTGAAACTACTAGCGAGACCGAAGTCTCTCTGCAAAACATAAAATAGGCAAACGTGAGTACAAATGTACCCAGCAAGACTTACATCAGAACTATCTACATATGCATCATTATCAACAAAGGGATGGTGGGGTTTAACTGCAGCAAGCCAGCTTTGACTCGGTGGCTATCCTAAACTACGACTGCAATGTAACTCTTTTGAGGTGGCGCACACGAGTCCACATATTCACCATATCAATACACCACTATGGAATCGCTCCCGTCTCCCTACGAGAACGCCATCCATAGCACTCACGCTTATCTTGCGTATTTTAGAGTATCCACTTTCACTTGTCTATGAACTGATATAAGCAACCCAGAGGTCCTTTTCCGTGGACACGGCTATTCGAATAGATTAGGTTAACCCTGCAGGGGTGTACTTCTTCACACACGCTCTCACCACTTACCGCCGTTTACACGACATGTACTCGGCAACCTTCAAGCGGAAGCCCAACGTGGGTGTCGGCCACGGCCTACCTAAACACTCAAGTCTCTAGTCCAGGTTTATCGCCTATTCGGGTTCCATCCATGAGGAGATCCGGCCGGAGTTTCGCTCACAGCCCCAAACGATGTGTACAGGGTTCCGTGACACCAAACGGGTGCCCGGTTTACCCGGCCACGTGCCTACCGCATCACAGCCCACCCCTACGGTCAGTGCTGCGCACGGCCTCCAGCATACTACAAACACCAGAAACTACTTGCAACTCCTGGACAGAGGACAAGGGTGATCAAGAAGCCGAGAGGGTCCATTGGTTTCGGGCCCAATGCGTGGTAGTAGCTGAATCATGGATCACAAACACAGAACTCAGTTCCTGAGGGCGGCTGCAATGAGACAACCCACCATGTACTCCTACATGGCCTCTCACCGCTACCTTTACCAAATCGTGTTCACACACTTAGCTCACACACAGTAGGACATGTTCACACACCTCTGATTCATCCCCGATGAATCAGACCTGACTCAACTCTAAGCAGTAGCAGGCATGACAAACAAACATGAATGAGTAGGCACAACAGGGCTCAAACAACTCCTACTCATGCTAGTGGGTTTCATCTATTTACTGTGGCAATGACAGGTCATGCAGAGGATAAAGGGGTTCAGCTACCGCAGCAAGTAACAGATGAATCGGTGTTGTCCTAATGCATTAAAAGAGAGCAGGAGCGAGAGAGTAGGATTGTATCGGAATGAACAAGGGGGTTTTGCTTGCCTGGCACTTCTGAAGATAACATTGAGTCTTCATCAGTGTCAACGATCACATCATCGGTATCACGTCTATCGAGAGGGGACAAATACCGGCAACACAGAAAGGAACACAATCAATGCAATGCACAATATGATGCATGATCATGACATGGCAAAATGAATGTGTTTTGGGCTAATGCAACTAGCAACAGATTAAATGAAGTTGGTTTGAATATAAAATTCAAATTCAAACTCCATATGTGATTATTCAAATGCCATTTATATGATTTGTGCCTAAACAGCATCTATAAGTTGTTCTAACATGCATGAAAATGGTACAGATGGATTCCTTGAATTTTTCTGATAATTTTTCATATATAAATTATTTAATTTGGAGTTACGGTTAATTTTCTATGATTTATTGAAGTTTTAGGCATTTTCTGGAATTTCTGAATAATAATAAATCCAGAAATGAATTACTGCGTCAGCATGACTTCACAGTGACGTCAGCAAGTCAACGGCGTTGTCCAGGTCAAATCTGACCTATGGGACCCACATGTCAGCTGCACAGTGATTTAACAGGGTTTAATTAACTTAACTAAATGGTTAGCCGGGTTAATTAAAGGGTAGGGCCCACCTGTCAGTGAGTCAGTGGGTTAGCTAAATTTTAATTAGCATCTAAACTAAATTAGCAGGGCCCCGGGCCCACATGTAAATGACCCAGGGGGGGTCAAACCCCTGGTCAACAGGGCCTAACACGCCGGCGGTTCGTCGCCGGTGGCAACAGGCGCGGCGGAGGGCTCGGGTTCGCTCCTCCGGCGTCCAAATGGACGGAGGAGAGCGGCTACGGGGAGCTGGAGCTCACCCGCGCCCGTTTCAGCAAGCAGCAGCAGCTAGGGCGGCCGGAGACGACGGCCCCGAGCTTGGCAGCGGCGGCCGGAGCTCGGGCGTGCTCGGGTTCGGCGTTACACGGCACGGCGAGGTCAGCTGAGGGTCTCTACGGATTACTGGGGTCGTCAGGAGCACTCGAAGGCAACGAGCGCAGGTGGAGGACCCGGGAGCACGAAGCTCACCGGCCATGGCGGACGGCGGCTTCGGGTGCTTGTGGGGCGGCGGCTACAGGGTGCGCGAGAGAGAGAGAGGTGAGGGGAAACGACGGCAAGCTCACAGGGATGCAGCAGGGTGGCTCAGTGGGCTCGGAGACGCACCGGAGCCGACGAATTTGACGAAGATGGCCGGCGGGTCCGAGGTAGAAGACGACGGCGATGGCGGCGATGCAGGGCTTCCGGAGGGCTGTGGAACGGTGGGGAGGAAGAGGGGGTCGAGGCGGAGCTCCTGGGTGCATCGGCGAGGCTAGGGGTGGCCGGTGGCCATGGGTACGGCGACGATGACGGCGAGCTCCGCTCGGTGGTGTGCGCGGGAGGGAAGCAGAGGAGGGAACAGGGTCCAGGGGAAGAGAGGGGAGGTGCAGGGGGCGAGGGGGAGTGCGTGGCGCCCTCGGGTGCCTCCAGCGGCGAGCGGGTAAGCAGGAGGTGGCCGGAGCGTGCGCGCGCGCGTCGGGCACATGCCCTCCTGCCTACTGGCAGGAGGTTGAAGACGGTGGCGACCCGGGGTGGGCTGGGCCGCACAGTGCTGGACCAGCACAGGAGCTGGGCCGGCTCTGGTGGGCTGCACGGGTGAGGCCAGGTAAGTACTGTCCCTTTTAATTTTTCTGTTCTGTTTTCTTTTTTGCAGGTTTGTTTTGAATTTGGTTTTGAAACCAATTCAATTTATTTTGCTTCTGACAATATTTTTAGGAGCTAAAAGAATTAAAACAATGCTCCACAAAATATTTCAGAATTATTGGACCTATATTTATTTAACAGTAGATATAAGTCCAATTCAAATAGCTATGATTTAAATTCAAAGTCCCAAAAATAAATCCTTAAAAATGTTCAATATTTTGGTTGGGACCAGAACCCTTACCAAAAATTATCAAACATTTTAGAAGAGCCATTTGGAGCAATGAATAAGATTTCTAGGGTTTTTGCCCCTCTTTTATTCAGGGTTTTGAGGCTTCCAATAATTCCCTCAGTTCAAATTTTCAGAATTTAAATATGATGCACACATGAGCTAGCCTAGAGCACTACCAGCAGCTAGGGATGTGACAACTCACCCCCACTAAACAAGAATCTCGTCTCGAGATTCAAGCGTAGGGTAGGGTGAAGGGGTAACGCAAACTAGTACAATCTTCACGATCCAGGTTACACTTCAAATGAACGTTGATTCGATCACCATTATTGTCTTGTCGTCTTGCTCTGAGAAATCCTGCCAACATGACCTGGAGGGAAAGAGACTCTAGAAGGGTCGATCTTTTCGAAGATCGAACAACTCACGGAATGAGACATAGCAACATCTCTTGAGCTGGGAGACGAAGCACAGATTTGAAGAAATGGAGTGGAACAGATGACGAAGGTTCACTAGGTAGACAACGATTCCACGCTTAAGAAGGTGGTAAACGATTGCCAACGTAGCGAAGAGTTGAGTTGCCATGATACCACGACGAAACATCCTGAAGGAGGGTGATTCGTAGATTATCCCCTTAAGTGGCAAAAAGAATTACTTTGATTCAGAGATCACTGAAATTCTTTAAACCAGCCTAAGGCAATCACAAGCGATCATTTGGAGGGGGTCGGTAGAATGGCATACTCGGACTTGGATGATGTGGATTACCTTGTTGAAGACAACGCAATGGATGAATTTGCTTATCACCGGAAATGGAAGAGACCCATGGTAGAATGACACATTGACGGTGCAAGCTGGGAAAAAAATGCAAATGCTGGGAATGATTCTGGTAACTGGGGAAGAACCCAACAATAGAGAGTGAATTCACTGTGGAAGTGGTTATAGCATAACCAACGAGACTAGGAGCAATCCCGGTTAGTGCCGGCGATAATACCTAGCGCTTGTGCGTGCTCTCAAGAACTTGAGCATTTCCACATTCATCAAGGTTTTACCAATATCCGTGTCAAGGATCCTGGCAACACAACTTGCTACCACGATGAATGACGATGGATGATGCAGATGCAAAGGAAGATAACACTTCTCAGATTTCATCTTAGCGAGGCCAAGGAAATAAAATCTGGATGATCGACCGAGAGACATTTAGCACTCCGCTTCTAATGTTCTCCTTGATGTGCTAGTGTAACCCATTCATAGATATGGTTTGATAACTAGAACATCAAGTAAAGGTCGGACTTCGGGAACACAACAAATCATAAGGCACAACTAGAGAGTAAATCCTACGAAGTCCTTATGGGAAGGTGGCCAACTTCATCAATCAAGATATTATAATAACAGGTCTTCCGGCTGGGTGTGTTGGCCATGACATCCACTTTATCGGTTATCGCGAGACCAATATTATAGTTCTTGGGAAATGTTCCAACCATCACATCTGCCTGAGATTCAGATCTGGTTGGTGTCAGGATATTCCAGACTCATCGAGTCTGGGAAGGAAAACAAAAGTTTGCAACACAAATCGACGAGATGACGTTACGAGATTCTCGGGGAATGAACTACGATAGTAAGCTCCAAAACATGAGCTGGTTCTGCTACAACATGTGAACACGTTGTCCAAGACAAGCATGACCACAAAGTAGTCTTATAATAAAACACTACCAAGTTCAGGAGGGGGAACCATCAGCGAGGATATCGAAGTTTTGTACAAATCCATCTGGTACCTTCGGGACTAGCACTTTAAAACTTATTAATCTTGAACAAATCAATCAGTGGCTTGGTGTGCTAGGGACCCATATAGAATGGAGGTTGCAAGTCTCCAGACCACAGAATACTTCGCACGTATGCATGACTGATTGGGATGATTCCAAAGGAAACAACATTGACTTTCTCGAATCCACGGCGGCAACTTGCATCAAATGCACATGGACTGGAGGAAGTCACTTCTTACATCCGAACATTTGCTCCATGAACTAGCATGAAGAAATGCTTTCAAAAGTTTCCAACACTAACTTAATGTTCAACAAAATCATGGAGGGAATAAGGATGTTGTCAATGGGCTCAACAACAATTCATCCGGGTTTCCTTTTAAAAGGAATTCCATAGTTAAGTGAACAAGTGATAGCATTGGTCAGACCAAAGATGTAGGGGTGTATGCTCGAGGGATCAACCACGAGTAAGACAACATTACGAGCATCGTTGGTACTGATTTGATTTGACGATAGCCCACACTCAAATCAAAGGATTGATAAGACAATAGGTCCAGCAACTGATCACAGGGACCAATCGATGAAGATATCATCTTTCTTCAATACACACTACACAAGAATATCCCTTTGGAACGAACTAAGTCAGGCAAGCTTTTATCTTCCAACCCTCCAAGTTATTGTTTAGCTTAACCAACTAGCTCAGGGATATCTAACACCGATTCTTGGAGAGAAGGTGGTTCACAAGAAACCAACTTGATCACGAGCTCAACATAGCGGTCAGGTGACAACCTGGTAATACTTCTGAGAAGATATTCAGAAAATCACGAGCCACCGGTATGTTACTAAGCTCGAGAACAATCTTGCTTTTGAGGGCAAGACGATATGATCAAATGAGTGAGGACTTGACAAGATCCTAACTCATCAATCGAAGGGTGCACCGAAATAAGGACTAGGTAGCATGATCAACCTTAGAATGATGATTCGAAAACCAACATACTAAGAATGAAATTATTATCCTTTAACTACCAAGCAACAGAGTTGCTAGCAGTATTGATTTCACACATCACAATTCATTTGTCGGTATTCCGGTTGCATCAACACGAGGTCCGAGGAATGAACAGTGACGGCAAGAAGTATCACTGTACCAAGAGTTCATGGGATGGTGTGCAATTCCTATAACAATCCCGATATAAAATATGTAATACTCCAAGGTAGAGCAGAACCAAAAGCTGGATTGTAACTTGATCTGCGGAACACAACTACTTTGACCCAATCCTAAATATGGATGAGGTACTGGAGTTTGCTTCTCCAAGTCATTCAGGACAGAATGGCTTGACGGACCACAAGAGTAACAGGCATCGATGAATGAATGCACGCATACTCTTGACTATCAATTGATAGACGAGGGTCAGAATGCAACTAAAGAGATCAACTCAAAGGATCATATAATTTTCTTAGTTGTGGACGCATAGATTAGTATGTCGAACCAAGTTCAACATGTTTCTTCCGGATAACCCATGCAGAAAGGTAGAACTGGCAGAGTCACGATTTATGAATGGAGAACTCCTCAAGAGTACTCTAATTGTGATCTTTTGATCCAATAAACATCTGCCATAAGCGGTTCATAGTATTTGGAAGAAGGAAATACCACGGACCTCGAGGACTATCGCAAAGTTACTAATATCCTGAAGGAACTAGCAAACACTATCAACATGAAGTAAGTAGAGTGAATCTCGGGTTCAAAGCTCAAGGAGTAGAATACCTACTACTAAGTAGCATCACGGGATGCTTTCGAGAATAAAAGCCAGAATCATCACACTGGGACACAAAACATGGCTAGACTACTAGATGATCCCCTGAGACACCTAGGGTCATAGTAATAACTCTAACATAAAGGTTGAGGCAGTAGAGTACCTCAACTCAACAATTTGTGTGATTAATCTGACCAAAGGCACATCGGAAACAGGAGGAAGGGATTTGCAAATGCATCAGACTGTTTGGAAACCTGGGATGACTCGGACAGCATAACGGCTGTAAATGCTCAGAAAAGATTTGAGACATTCACAAAAATGGTGGCATAACCACTCAGAAGCACAATATCAAGGTTTCGAGATCAACAGTTAACATACGGAAGTAGTAGGAACTGAACTGAGGCTTGAATCAACAATCTTATAAGTCTACGGATTAGTAACACGTGATCCTGATAGAAAGAAGAGATAGCCTAGTTCTTAATCCCCGTAGAAGAGAAGATGACTCAGATCAGAAGGGCATAAGGTATAAGGAATAAAAAGAGCCTTACGTTCCATCCCACAATCAATTCCCTTATATAACTAAAGAATTTCTAGACTCAACTTCGACCAGTTTGGCTTGGTAATCCTACAGGCAGTCAAGCTCTGATACCAACGCTGTCAGGACCCCGACTCGATGTCACATCGATCTAGCCGGTAACACCTCATATCACTTTGCGGCCTCACGCACGGTATCCCCACGGGTGTCGCCTTACCTTTGCCCGGGACCGTTTGCGCCTTTTGGCTCACGTATATGACAGTGTCGCTAGCATCCATATGATAAGGAGCCCGGGCTGACATGACTAGTCGTAAACCCAAAGTGGCACAGACTTACAGGGACAGGCATCCATGACCCAGCATCGAACGTGTCGGTCATCAGCGAGTGAATCCAGGCTGTAGCACTGGGCTAGCAGGACTCCGGTGAACCGGGCTGTAGCGGGCTAACAGGACTCCGGTATTCACCGCGTGACATTTCCCCGAAGGGACAGACACAGGAACGAAGAAGGACACATGCCGGCCAGCCTAAGTGTTCCGGAGCAGTAGCAAGCTACCATGGCTCAGTGGAAACACTAGGAGACATTTCCCGGTAAGAGAGGCTACTAAAGATAAACAACTAGATGGTCAGATCCCACACATACCAAGCATTTCAATAACATACACACAATATGCTCGATATGTGCAATACAACATGGCATCACAAAATGACTCTACGACTCAAGTAGTTTATTCAATAGGCTCCGAGGAGCGAGATATTACAAACATGGGTCTCATGACCCAACACTCAGAGCATACAAGTCAAAGCACAAGCGGAAGCTATCATGTCTGAGTACAGACATCTATAAATGAAAAAGGCTGAGAAGCCTGACTATCTATCAGATCCTGCCGAGGGCACAAGATCGTAGCTGAGGTAACAAGCTAAACGTCGAAGTCCACGTGAAACTACTAGCGAGACGAAGTCTCTCTGCAAAAACATAAAATAGGCAAACGTGAGTACAAATGTACCCAGCAAGACTTACATCAGAACTATCTACATATGCATCATTATCAACAAAGGGATGGTGGGGTTTAACTGCAGCAAGCCAGCTTTGACTCGGTGGCTATCCTAAACTACGACTGCAAGTAACTCTTTTGAGGTGGCGCACACGAGTCCACATATTCACCATATCAATACACCACTATGGAATCCGCTCCCGTCTCCCTACGAGAACGCCATCCATAGCACTCACGCTTATCTTGCGTATTTTAGAGTATCCACTTTCACTTGTCTATGAACTGATATAAGCAACCCAGAGGTCCTTTTCCGTGGACACGGCTATTCAAATAGATTAGGTTAACCCTGCAGGGGTGTACTTCTTCACACACGCTCTCACCACTTACCGCCGTTTACACGACATGTACTCGGCAACCTTCAAGCGGAAGCCCAACGTGGGTGTCGGCCACGGCCTACCTAAACACTCAAGTCTCTAGTCCAGGTTTATCGCCTATTCGGGTTCCATCCATGAGGAGATCCGGCCGGAGTTTCGCTCACAGCCCCAAACGATGTGTACAGGGTTCCGTGACACCAAACGGGTGCCCGGTTTACCCGGCCACGTGCCTACCGCATCACAGCCCACCCCTACGGTCAGCGCTGCCCACGGCCTCCAGCATACTACAAACACCAGAAACTACTTGCAACTCCTGGACAGAGGACAAGGGTGATCAAGAAGCCGAGAGGGTCCATTGGTTTCGGGCCCAATGCGTGGTAGTAGCTGAATCATGGATCACAAACACAGAACTCAGTTCCTGAGGGCGGCTACAATGAGACAACCCACCATGTACTCCTACATGGCCTCTCACCGCTACCTTTACCAAATCGTGTTCACACACTTAGCTCACACACAGTAGGACATGTTCACACACCTCTGATTCATCCCCGATGAATCAGACCTGACTCAACTCTAAGCAGTAGCAGGCATGACAAACAAACATGAATGAGTAGGCACAACAGGGCTCAAACAACTCCTACTCATGCTAGTGGGTTTCATCTATTTATTGTGGCAATGACAGGTCATGCAGAGGATAAAGGGGTTCAGCTACCGCAGCAAGTAACAGATGAATCGGTGTTGTCCTAATGCATTAAAAGAGAGCAGGAGCGAGAGAGTAGGATTGTATCAGAATGAACAAGGGGGTTTTGCTTGCCTGGCACTTCTGAAGATAACATTGAGTCTTCATCAGTGTCAACGATCACATCATCGGTATCACGTCTATCGAGAGGGGACAAATACCGGCAACACAGAAAGGAACACAATCAATGCAATGCACAACATGATGCATGATCATGACATGGCAAAATGAATGTGTTTTGGGCTAATGCAACTAGCAACAGATTAAATGAAGTTGGTTTGAATATAAAATTCAAATTCAAACTCCATATGTGATTATTCAAATGCCATTTATATGATTTGTGCTAAACAGCATCTATAAGTTGTTCTAACATGCATGAAAATGGTACAGATGGATTCCTTGAATTTTTCTGATAATTTTTCATATATAAATTATTTAATTTGGAGTTACGGTTAATTTTCTATGATTTATTGAAGTTTTAGGCATTTTCTGGAATTTCTGAATAATAATAAATCCAGAAATGAATTACTGCGTCAGCATGACTTCACAGTGACGTCAGCAAGTCAACGGCGTTGTCCAGGTCAAATCTGACCTATGGGACCCACATGTCAGCTGCACAGTGATTTAACATGGTTTAATTAACTTAACTAAATGGTTAGCCGGGTTAATTAAAGGGTAGGGCCCACCTGTCAGTGAGTCAGTGGGTTAGCTAAATTTTAATTAGCATCTAAACTAAATTAGCAGGGCCCCGGTCCCACATGTAAATGACCCAGGGGGGGTCAAACCCCTGGTCAACAGGGCCTAACACGCCGGCGGTTCGTCGCCGGTGGCAACAGGCGCGGCGGAGGGCTCGGGTTCGCTCCTCCGGCGTCCAAATGGACGGAGGAGAGCGGCTACGGGGAGCTGGAGCTCACCCGCGCCCGTTTCAGCAAGCAGCAGCAGCTAGGGCGGCCGGAGACGACGGCCCCGAGCTTGGCAGCGGCGGCCGGAGCTCGGGCGTGCTCGGGTTCGGCGTTACATGGCACGGCGAGGTCAGCTGAGGGTCTCTACGGATTACTGGGGTCGTCAGGAGCACTCGAAGGCAACGAGTGCAGGTGGAGGACCCCGGGAGCACGAAGCTCACCGGCCATGGCGGACGGCGGCTTCGGGTGCTTGTGGGGCGGCGGCTACAGGGTGCGCGAGAGAGAGAGAAGTGAGGGGAAACGACGGCAAGCTCACAGGGATGCAGCAGGGTGGCTCAGTGGGCTCGGAGACGCACCGGAGCCGACGAATTTGACGAAGATGGCCGGCGGGTCCGAGGTAGAAGACAACGGCGATGGCGGCGATGCAGGGCTTCTGGAGGGCTGTGGAACGGTGGGGAGGAAGAGGGGGTCGAGGCGGAGCTCCTGGGTGCATCAGCGAGGCTAGGGGTGGCCGGTGGCCATGGGTACGGCGACGATGACGGTGAGCTCCGCTCGGTGGTGTGCGCGGGAGGGAAGCAGAGGAGGGAACGGGGTCCAGGGGAAGAGAGGGGAGGTGCAGGGGGCGAGGGGGAGTGCGTGGCGCCCTCGGGTGCCTCCAGCGGCGAGCGGGTAAGCAGGAGGTGGCCGGAGCGTGCGCGCGCGCGTCGGGCACACGCCCTCCTGCCTACTGGCAGGAGGTTGAAGACGGTGGCGACCCGGGGTGGGCTGGGCCGCACAGTGCTGGACCAGCACAGGAGCTGGGCCGGCTCTGGTGGGCTGCACGGGTGAGGCCAGGTAAGTACTGTCCCTTTTAATTTTTCTGTTCTGTTTTCTTTTTTGCAGGTTTGTTTTGAATTTGGTTTTGAAACCAATTCAATTTATTTTGCTTCTGACAATATTTTTAGGAGCTAAAAGAATTAAAACAATGCTCCACAAAAATATTTCAGAATTATTGGACCTATATTTATTTAACAGTAGATATAAGTCCAATTCAAATAGCTATGATTTAAATTCAAAGTCCCAAAAATAAATCCTTAAAAATGTTCAATATTTTGGTTGGGACCAGAACCCTTACCAAAAATTATCAAACATTTTAGAAGAGCCATTTGGAGCAATGAATAAGATTTCTAGGGTTTTTGCCCCTCTTTTATTCAGGGTTTTGAGGCTTCCAATAATTCCCTCAGTTCAAATTTTCAGAATTTAAATATGATGCACACATGAGCTAGCCTAGAGCACTACCAGCAGCTAGGGATGTGACAAAGTTGCTTGCTTATTTATTTCCTTGTTGTCTTGTTTATTTTTTGCTTGTAGTCAGTGCAATTCTTTTTCCGCGGTTTGCTAGTGGCCGCAATAACCTATTTTTTAAAACTAGGCCACAATAACCATGGGCTACATATTTACTGTAGTGACACTGGGCCTCTTACCGGCCATAGAAACAATGGGCCTTCTACGGGCCGTAGAAACAAGGGGCTTTCTACGGGCCGTAGACACAATGGGCCTTCTACGGGCCGTATCATCAATGGGCCTTATATGGGTCGGATGATCGATCGGACAAACATGGGTCAATAACAGACCGCATTATGGCTGTAAAGGGGCTAGAGTTGGAATCGTTCGTTCATGGGCCGACCATAACGGGCTATCATTAATAGGCCATATTTGATGACACTATGAAAACGGCCCAACATATTAACGGGCCACAAACGGGTCGACTGTAACAACAGACTGAATTTGGCCCACAAGCAGAAAATGAGAGTAAAGGGCCGTAACTAACCGAATGCTGGAAATGAGCCCAAGAATAAATGGGCCCTGAGAAGGCCAAAAGATAACATGGGCTAGAAATGGCCCAATGGAATAATGGGCCGTTAATGGGTATAAAGTGATACACTGTTCATTATGGGCCAGTTTCAGCACGGGCCATTAATGAGCCAAGAGTTACAAAGGGCCTCATATGGGCCAAAAGACGTCATGGGCCATACATTGGTCGGAAGTTAAAATGGGCTGGAATCATATTGGACAGCCCAGACGCTACTGGGCCTAATTCGGATAGGCCTTAATGGGCCCTGTGTTTGCGGGTTGTAAATGGGCTATATGTGAACATGCTTTTCATGGGCCGGCCCGCCACCTTTTGACCAAGTCAAACGGGCCGGCCTTTTCACAGGAATTGGCCTCTGTTGGGCTGTGCCACGTGTCGACGTATCATAGGCGCCTTGGGTCCAATGAGTGGATGACATCTGTCCCAACATTGAGATGACACATGTTTACTCCAGCCAATGATGATTTTACACGTGGAAAATCCCCATTGGTCGGGGCTGTTAACGGGTTATCGGATCCAAAACTGGACCCGATAGCTTAACGGCGTTCCATTATGGTGGATGCCACGTGTTGGTCACCCTTGATGAAAGCACTTCTATGACGCGCGAATTAATGTCATGGAAGTGGCCACTTCCGTGATGATAATTTTGGTAATGTCATGGAACACTTCTACGACAGCACAGGTATGACTATCTTGATTCTGTCATAAAATCTTCATGGATGTACATGCATGACAGAAAACGTGACCTACTGTGACAAACACGTATCATCACGGAAGTGTATTTTTTTGTAGTGTATGTGGTGAGCTTGATGCTCAGAAAATAATAGCAATAAGCTTCTGTACACGAAAATAATAGCAACCGCCAGGTATAGTTGACATACATATTAAGAATTGTATGTGTTATAGGTGTACGGTTTAACCGTACAAGCGCTTTACAGCGTAAGAAATAAAAGTGAAAAGAGAGGAAAAATAAATAAAGGGAGGAAATAGGGGAAAAGGAGACGAACGAAGAGACCGGCGCTAGGCGTAGAATCTTCGGTATCTGGCCACGTTCCATGGGTTTGGCTCCAGGCGGTTGTCTAATGCATCACACAGGCGGTACGTTCCTCCGGTGAGAACTTCTTAAATGATGAAGGGACCCTCCCACTTGGGCTTGAGTTTGTCCTTTTTCTTCTCCGGCAAGCGTAGAACGAGTTTGCCAATGTTGTAAGTCTTGGCCCGTACTTCTCTGCTTTGATATCTGTGAGCCTGTTGTTGATAGAATGCGGAATGGGCCTTAGCGACGTCGTGCTCCTCCTCCAGGGCATCTAAGCTGTCCTGCCGATCCAGCTCGGCCTCTCTCTCTTCATACATGTGCACTCGAGGTGAGTCATGAATAATGTCACAGGGTAACACATCCTCTATGTCGTACACCATGAAAAAGGTGTATATCTGGTAGAGCGATTAGGCGTGGTCCACAACCCCCAGAGTATGGAGTCGAGCTCCTCCACCCAGTGCTTGTCTGATTCTTTCAAAGACCGCACTAATCTGGGTTTGATGCCGCTCATAATAAGACCATTAGCTCGTTCGACTTGACCGTTGGTTTGTGGGTGGTATACGGAGGCGTAATCGAGCTTGATGCCCATATTAGCACACCAGGCTTTCACCTCATCGGCTGTGAAATTGGAGCTGTTGTCAGTGATAATGCTGTGTGGAACACCATAACAGTGCACAACGACAGATATAAAATCTATCACTGGCCCGGCTTCGGCCGTTTTGACTGGTTTGGCCTCTATCCACTTAGTGAATTTATCTACCATGACCAATAGGTATTTTTTCTTGTGGCTTCCTCCTTTAAGGGGTCCGACCATATCAAGCCCCCAGACCGTAAAAGGCCGTGTTATGGGGATTGTTTGTAGAGCGGTGGGTGGCATATGGCTTTGGTTGGCGAAAAGCTGGCATCCGACGCAATGTTGGACGAGGTCTTGCGCGTCTGCTCGGGCTGTTGGCCAATAGAAACCTATACAGAAGGCCTTGCTTACGAGGGCCCGAGCCGCGGCATGGTGACCACCGAGACCGGCATGGATTTCAGCCAAGAGCTGCCGCCCTTCCTCCTCGGAGATACATCTTTGCAGTACTTCGGTACCGCTTTTCTTATAGAGTTCTCCCTCGTGAACCTTGTAGGCTTTAGATTGCCGCACAATGCAACGTGCCTCATTCTGATCCTCAGGGAGTTCTTGCCTATTGAGGTAGGCTAAGAAGGGTTCGGTCCATGGGGCGATGACCGCCATGATGAGATGGGCTGATGGTGTAATTTCGGTGGTTGAGCCCCCGACTATGTCGGTGCGTTCGGAATATGGGGTTATCTTCGGATCCGGATTGGTATTGCCGCTTTCCCCCTGCCACACCACGGATGGCTTGAAGAGCCGTTCCAGAAATATGTTAGGTGGGACGGGGTCGCGCTTAGCGCCAATGCGAGCAAGTATATCCGCCGCTTGGTTGCTCTCTCGAGACACATGGTGGAACTCGAGCCCCTCGAATCGAGCCGACATTTTAAGGACAGCGTTACGGTAAGCCTCCATTTATTTGAGATATTGTGAGGTTTGAATCCCCACGCACTTCCAGGCGTTGTATGCCCATAGAGACGGCCATCCGAAGACCATGCAATAAGGCTTCGTATTCGGCTGCATTGTTAGAGTCCGTAAATAATATTTGTAGGATGTACTGAACAGTATCTCCAGTAGGGGATGTTAGGACCACGCTTGCCCCTAGGACTACCAGCATTTTGGAGCCGTTGAAGTGCATGATCCAGTTGGAGTATGTGCCGTATTCTTTAGGGGGTTCGGCTTCTGTCCATCCGGCGATGAAGTCAGCCAATACTTGAGATTTAATGGCCCATCATGGTTTGTATGATATGTCGAATGGAAGGAGCTCAATGGCCCACTTGGCAATCCGACCCGTAGCGTCGCGGTTGTTTATTATGTCATTGAGAGGTACTTCGGAGGCCACCGTAATTGAACATTCTTGAAAGTAGTGCCGTAGCTTCCGGGATGCCATGAAAACCGTGTATGCTATTTTTTGGTAATGAGGGTGCCGGGATTTGCATGATGTGAGGACGGTGGATACGATGTCGGTGTCAAAATCAATTTAGATGGCATTGCTACCATCATCTTTCAACTTAGCTTTCTCTAGGAACGCATTAAAATTCAAGGGAACGTAGCACGGGCCATTGATCTACAACATAGATATGCAAAGACTATCAGGATCAAGTTCATGATAAATTAAGTTCAATTAATCATATTACTTAAGAACTCCCACTTATATAGACATCCTCAATTCATCTAAATGATACATGAACCAAATCAACTAAATCATGTTCGATCATCACGTGAGATGGAGTAGTCATCAAAGGTGAACATCTCTATGTTGATCATATCTACTATATGATTCACGTTCGACCTTTCGGTCTCCAGTATTCTGAGGCCATGTCTGTACATGCTAGGCTCGTCAAGTTTAACCCGAGTATTCTGCATGTGCAAAACTAGCTTGCACCCATTGTATGTGAACGTAGAGCCTATCACACCTGATCATCACGTGGTGTCTCAGCATGAAGAACTTTCGCAATGGTGCATACTCGGGGAGAACACTTATACCTTGAAATTTAGTTAAGGGATCATCTTATAATGTTACCGCCATTCTAAGCAAAATAAGATGCATAAAGATGAATATCACATGAAATCAAAATATGTGACATGATATGGCCATCATCATCTTGTGCTTTTGATCTCCATCTCCAAAGCAATGTCATGATCTCCATTATCACCGGCTTGACACCTTGATCTCCATCGTAGCGTCGTGGTCATATCTCCAACTATTGCTTCTACAACTATCTCTACCGCTTAGTGATAAAGTAAAGCAATTACATGGCGTTTGCATTTCATACAAAAAAGTGACAACCATAAGGCTCCTGCCAGTTACCAATAACTTCTACAAAACATGATCATCTCATACAACAACGTATATCACATCATGTCTTGACCATATCACATCACAACATGCCCTGCAAAAACAAGTTAAACGTCCTCTACTTTGTTGTTGCAAGTCTTACGTGGCTGCTACGTCCTCTACTTTGTTGTTGCAAGTCTTACTGTGGAGGGGACGTCCTCTACTTTCCCGAGATTCGATCGTCGGTATCTTCACACCTAGTTCAATCTCGTTACCGGCAAGTCTCTTTACTTGTTTCTTGATGAATCATCCTGCAACTAACTCATCAGTCACTTTGCTTGCAAGGCTTCTTATGATGTGCATTACCGAGAGGGCCCAGAGATACCTCTCCGATACTCGGAGTGACAAATCCTAATCTCGATCTATGCGAACCCAACAAACACCTTCGGAGATACCTGTAGAGCATCTTTATAATCACCCAGTTACGTTGTGACGTTTGATAGCACATAAGGCATTCCTCCGGTATCCAGGAGTTGCATAATCTCATAGTCGGAGTAATATGTATTTCACATGAAGAAAGTCGTAGCAATAAAACTGAACGATCATAATGATAAGCTAACAAATGGGTCTTGTCCATCACATCATTCTCCTAATGATGTGATCCCGTTCATCAAATGACAACACATGTCTATGGCTAGGAAACTTAACCATCTTTGATTAACAAGCTAGTCAACTAGAGGCATACTAGGGACATAGTGTGTTGTCTATGTATCCATGCATGTATCAAGTTTCCGGTTAATACAATTCTAGCATGAATAAAAACATTTATCATGAATAAGAAAATATAAAATAACAACCTTATTATTCCCTTTAGGGCATATTTCCTTCACTGGGAAGCAGTGCCGACAGTTAATGTGTGTCACACTCCATGCGGGAATGCCTTGGGGGGCTGGAAGCTCATCTCAAGAGAGCACCCCTCACCTCCCGCTGCTTGGCGTGAACCCAGTCAATGTGTTGTATCCCCCTCTGGCGTGGCCGAGAGTCAGGTGTTTTCGATGCCTCTGTTGAGGTCACGCGCACACTCCTGCAGGGATCCAATCTGATGCATGGACTGCCTTCGATCCGACCACATCACTCGCTGCTTTTGTGCGAAGAAGCCCGTTCACCAAACTTCACCGCTCCAATGTCCGGCTCCATTGCCTGCACCCACCAGTGAAGTCACCATGACAGATGTGCGGTTCCAGTTCGTCTTGGCTGAGAAAGTCGGGTTGGCGTAGGAGACCGAGCTTCTTTGTACTGAGCTTCGTGACTGCCTTGCGCGAGTTGGGAGTGTTTTGGGGAGAGCGGAGGCTACTCTCGCCAAACTAAAGGTTGTGCTGGTTGTGTCTTCGTTGTCTAAACTTCAAGTTGGATCTTCTGTCGGGGAGGAAGCGAGTCTCTATGACCATTTCTCCCCTCGTGCTACATCGTGTCCGTCGTTGATGTCTATGTTTTTGTCTCTCTGGGTGTGTAGCTATCGACGAGGTAGTGGGTCCAGTGTTGCAGATTATGACTGAGCTGCAGGCACATTGTGGGGAGCCCACTTCACCTTTTTCATTGGTGCTTCCAGAGGAGACGGGACGTGTACTTGTCTATGGGGACGAGGTAGGTGTGTTGGCACCTAATTCTGAGGCACAACAGTAGGTTTCAGCTTTGCCATGTGAGCACCTGGAGGTGGTTGAGTCCATCATGTCGGTGGTACGCATGGTCGAGGACGTTGACGTGGTGGTGTCAAGGTTAATGAGATTCTCTTTGAGATAGAGCTTTACAGCTTGCTCGCACGTTTGGAACCGGTGAACCTTGGATCTGGCAAGGCGATTGAGGAGAAGGCTCTTAGGAGCAAATCCAAAAAGAGTGGTGCTACAGAAAAGGTTCACAACTGCTTGATGCATGGACATTCGTCTTTTGGGCGGTCCTTATGGCCTGGCTTGTCTTTGTGGATTTGCGGTGTTCGTGGACTTCGGCTGAGGTGCTCCCATTAGGAGTTTCTTTGCCATGTAGTAGCGTGAGGGTTGGTGATAGTTCTGTGTTGAGTACGGTTGTAGTCTTGTAGAGCTGGTCGTGCGCTTCTGAAGTATTAGACAGTGTAAGTAGTCCACGTGTTATTAATTTGCATCGGTTTTCGTTAAGTAAATGAGCAATTCTCTTATACTTAATTAATCGATGAGGCATTTATTTTGCCTTCGTTTCAGGGGAAAAAAGTTTGGTCGGTCGATCGACCACAGCTCACGACGACGCATAACATGAAATCAACGGAATGAACCTGAACAAGTCTCACCTTTCGTCGAAGTACAGTTCATTCATCGGCTGAGTTTCCCGACCTTTTCCACCATAGCCAGCCGGGTCAAGCAAGCAGCCCAGCACAGTCAGTCAGTCGATGTTGGAGAAAGAAATGCTAATAGCACCAGTGGATGTAGGGCTACATACATGTTTTGATGTTTATATATGAACAAGTGTGCGAGTGACGCCTGATCGATCCATCGAGCATCAGATGTCGACGATTCTTGTCCGTTGAGGATAAGAGCAGGCAGGCACGCACAAGCTGGCATTAATGCTGTCAGTCACCCAGCTTAAACTAAACAGCCCCGCCAGGAATAGGAATCAGATCCGCTCTCCGCTCACACGAACCTTGCTAGTTTCGAAGCGATCAGGGCGCATCGCTGCCAGCATCTTGTGCACCCACCACCCGGACACGACACGACACGCGCACAAGAATAGCAAGTCGTGGAACGATCCAGCGCAAGCTGCTGCCGGCGCAGCTTCTACCCAACAAAAAAGGTTGCGTGCGTGTGCCATGCAGGAACAGGCCAGATCGATGAAAGTCGTACTACTATCTGATTGCCACCGGTTCGATCGATCTGTTATTTCGTGAAGGTGCATGTGCCACGCGCGCGTGCAATATGCCGTTGTTGCCCAACTTGTTTATTATACACACGCTATTGTTAATCTGCAGCTTGGAGAAGCTACCTTACTGGCATGCATATGCATATGCATCGTGTCGTAGAGATGGATCGGTCGGGCGGGCTCGTGATCCGGTGCTGCCCTGCATAGTCAAATGCAGTGATCCAGTGGGCAGTAGCGCGCCAGGGAGAAGACAGAAGAATCCGAGAAGCGATGGCCATCTCCACCGCTAGACCCCATCCGGACGTCCGCCCGCGTCCGTTTGAGGTGCGATTCGGCGGATGTCCGGAGGGCGGACAGGCGTATGGGGCAATCGCACCCACCGCGCACAAAGCCGTCCCGACCCAAAAACGAACGCGTTCCCCGACCAACTCTGCCTCGCCACCGTCCCGAGCACCGCCGCGCGCACCCCGGAGCCCCGCCGCCGCCCTCCTGTGCGTGCTCCGAGCCCGCGCCTTGCCGGGCTGGCCCCGCGCCCGCGCCGCCCCGCGCTCGCGCAGCTTGCCGGCCAGGCTGGCCTGCGCCGCGCCCCGCCGCAGCCCCGACACGCCCGCGCCACCCCGCCCCGTCCTTGCTGCTCGCCGGAGCGCGCCGGAGCGTGCAGTCACTGATTTGTGGGCCACAGAGCGGACAAGAGCGGACGAAGCGGACAAGAGCAACCAACGAAAGTGTCCATTTCGTGTCCGTCCAACCCCAGTTGTAGCGCAAGTTTGGTCCAGATTTAAGGTCAGGAGGACAAAAAATGAACACCAGCGGACAACTTTATCCGTTTGGATACACCTGTTGGGTCGTATTTTACCTCAAACGGACAAAAACGAATAATTTGGGGTCGCGCGGTGGGGATGGCCTTAGCCAGCCAGCCCCCACATCATTCGTGAGAATAAAAATGCCAGTGTCAAGTAGTAGTGTCAGCGTGTCGTGTATACATCAGCCTGCGCCCGCCTGTGCCCCCGGTCAGTGGACAGCTCACCTCAACCTGCCGAACACTCATCTGACTTACTGACCAACTTACAGCAGCATCTGTTTCTTGCAGTTCGTAACTGGGAGGGAGGGAGCAAGCCTCACGTGTGCAACCAAAGATCGTACAGGTCAATCAAAGCCAAGAGATCGGCAGAGTGATCTGGGTCACTCCCGGGCTGGCCAGTTGAGGTTTGATTATTTGGGCCGTGACCCCTCGTCCGCCTACACGGAACCGCCCGAGCCGGCGGGCGCAGATCGCGTGCCCGTGCCACGGGGGCTCCGACCTGCCGCTGCCGTCGCCACGGCCGGCACGGGGACAGCATGTTGCGAGAAGGATCATGCTTACGCGCAGGAAGGATCGGGTCGATGCTGACTGTTGGTGTTGGATGGTCCAACAGCTCCGTTCGTGTACAGCTCAATGCCGATCAGGCGATCACCCGGCTTAATATTCTACTACTGCCAGTACTAGTGCTGATCATTTGAATTTGAAGGCGTGGCAGAGATCAATGTGCGTGCAAGGATGCAAATGGCTAGGCATAAAGAAGTGCGCGTAGGGGGGAGGAAGGCACGGAGCACCTAGCAAGCATAGCCACAGCTGGGCACAGTTCAGAGTTCACTCACGCGCCAGCTGCACCTCACCTACAGGCTACGGCATCATGCGGTACTACGCACACACAGCACCGATGATCTTAGTGTCGACCGAACAGACCGAACTTCACCAGCAAGATCACATAGAACGAACGATCATTATTGACACGCATACATACACTGCTTGATCCCCGATTTATTCGAGCAATGAATCGATGAGTGAACGAGCGGGTCTCCTAGTGCCCGAGGCAAAGGAGACACCGAATCACGTGTTTGTACTACAAGAGTTGGCCGATTATAGTTCGTTACGTAGGACAGACAGAGGCCCGATTGATGAGCCGCGGGGGCGATGCACGCTAAATAATGCCCGACCCCCCCGCCGGTTCATCGAACCAGGCGCAGGTAGTGGTACGAGAAATGAATTTCCCGGCTGCTGCAGCTGCACTGCACGGGGCCTCTCCGATTCGATCTCCCGATCGAGCCCCCGTCGGCGCCGGCCGGGCCACATCTGCCGCGCCGACGTGGTACCGAATCAACCAACACCGCCTGCCGCCGTGGCAGCGGAAGTCGACGGGGAAATTGGGCGCGAAGCTCACACGCCAGAGGACCGGGGCAAAGCCGGACAGTACACGGACGTGCGTACGCCGACGGCACGACGTGGACGGGGTTCTTTCTCCGGGCGGCGGCACCGTCGCTTTCGCCGCGGCTGCTTGCAATTGCTTTCCCACGCGCCCCCTCGCTCGCTCGCTTTTGAAGCTTCCGGCCACCTTTCCGGAAGCTCCCCGGGCCGACATACTTTTTTTCACGCATCGCTCGGCTCGCTTTACCTATCGCATCCTTCAGTTTCGTCAGGAACGCACGCACAGTTGCTTGCCAGTTGGTCAGCGTCCGGGCAAAAGCAGAGGCCGATCGACGCCGAGGCTCGTACCGCCGGTAACGAGAGGCGACAACGACGTACGCACATCGGCGCCTCTCCTTTTCCTCGGCTTTCGGATATTTCTCACGGCGCGGACCGAGTAAACACAGCTGAACGGAGCACTAGTAGAAATTGACATGTACGCCGTGTTGAATTGAATTTGGGCGTGCGTTGTGCTTCACGAGTTTCGTTTCGCCGGGCGGTTGCTTCGTTCGTTGACCTCGGCGCCACCGGACCGGAGGCTGCTCCTCCATCAGCCTGCGGCTTCCTGGTGTCCTGCCACAGAATTCTATGCGATCTTCTTCAGCCATCATGACGTATGTACGAGACGAACGCGTCTCAGCAGTGCCCAGCCTCGTGGATAATCGATCGGCCGAGCAATTGGTTTCTTGCACAGCTGACCCATGGGGCTTTTCTCCTAGTAGTGTGGCACAATGCATCATCTTGCTGATCGATTGATTTTGCCGAGTGATTGATGGCTGCATTGCATATTATTGTCGTCAGGCACTCCATAATTAATTCTACAAGAGAGGATGAAGGAATTTCGATTTTGCTCGCGCTTGCGCTTGTGATGTGCGTGGCAGAGAAAGGACGGGCAATTTCTTCTGGCACGACGCACTGGGTGTGATCTTACTGACCGACCCGTGGCGGCTATTGATCGTACGGTTGCAATATAGAGCGTTTTGTCAATGCTGCCGTACACTGTTCAATGTTCATAACGGTTTCGCATAAAGAGAAGGACGGATTTTGAATTTGTTCGCGAGTACTAGCAGATAACAGAGCAATGTCGCATGGGCTGAAACGGTAGAAGCTTATGTCGATTATAATTCAGAGAGATTCCCGTGCGGGAACGGCAGTACACATGGAGATCATTCAACCAATCGACAGTGCCTTTTCTTTTCTTGAATCCTGACTCTATGAACAGCGGAGAGAAGAAGAAACGACAAGGAAGAAGAAGATTAATTTTCCTATCGGATCGATGCAGCAGCAGCCTAGCTGGTGAAGAGGAAGTGGGATGCCTGCGCGACGGCGTCGTCGAGCCACCTGCGGGGCTCGTCCATGAGGTCGGGGCTGAGCCTGACCATGAGGACGCAGAACTCCATCTGGGAGAGCGCGCCGTCGCCGTCGAAGTCGCCCTCGGCGAGCATCCCGCGGAGGTCGTCGTCGGACATGCCCCCAAGGCCCAGCAGCGGCGCGTTGCGGCGGAGGCTGTCGAAGGTGATGAGCCCCGACGCCGGGTCCATGAGCAGCCGGAACCCCGCCGCCAGCTCCTCCATCAGCCCCTCCTCCCCCAGCCGCTCCGCCATCACCGGCAGGTAGTCCTCGAACCCCACCGCCTGCTGCTGCGACTGCGACTGCGGTTGCTGCTGGTGCGCCGCCATGGATGATGATCACTGTCTGCTGCTTGCTTGGATGCTGTGAAGGTTTCTTGCTTGCTTGCTCTGCTTGTTGGGTTGTGGTTGTGGAGTGGGGGAGACGAGGGAATAAATAGGGGGGACGAGGAGGAAGGTGGGTTTCAGGGAAGGTGCCGGGGTCACGCGGGACGCGCGGGAGGGAGGGAGGGAGAGGGACGGTGGACGGATGGGATGGGCGTCACGTGTGCGCGGGCGCGATGTGTGTGGCTGTGGTGACGATGCTTCCGCTCCGCGGCTACGGGTGGGAGACGGGGAAGGAAGGACACTAGGACAGGCTGGGCGTAGGGGTGGGCTGGGCGGGCAGCTTCCTGGGTGCTCGCTCGCTCGCTCGCGTCGGCTGGGTCGACGTCGTGTGCGTCGCGTTGGCTTCTCTCCTGGGTTCGCCTGCCTGCCTGGCTGCCTCGTCTTCGCGGGTAATTGTTGTGTTCCGTATCGGGCGATGCTGAAAGAAAATGAGGGAAGCGTTTGTTTGTTTGCACGTAAGCCTATGGGTGTCTTGATGTGTGCCGTGCCGAATGGGGATGACGGGGTTGAGAAAGAGCATTGACATCCCGCAGCAACAGTGCTAGCCAATTTCACTCAGTTCCGGGGTTTTCTTAGCCCCTAAGTATATGTGCAGTTGTTGATGAGACAGTCTTCTTCTGTCGTAACTTGGCTTCTAAGTATATGTGCGCTTCTAGCCAAAGCGCCGGTGTGTGCAAGCCAACTTCACTAATTCCTAGGGTTTTCTTAGCCTCGAAGAATATGTGCGGTGGTAGATAAGACAATCTTCTCCTTATGTAACTTGGCTTCTAAGTATTAAGTATATGTGAGCGCAAGCCAATTTCACTCATTTCTAAGGTTTTATTTGCCTCCAAGTATATGTTTGTGTGACCTTATTTAGGTCTAATCTGCACGACGGTACTAGATTCGTATGATTTTGGTAGCATTTATTTTTTTATGAAAAATACATAGTGGTATCATCTAAACCTACCCATGATCTATCTCAAACTTCAATGTTTTGTCTCACCATTTTCCAAATAGATATTTGGTTGACTGCCGCCAAAGTCTCCCCTCCCCCCTCCTGTCGTTGTTTTCGTCTGCGTAGGCGGAGACTTTGGTATGCGGCAGCGGCAACAACAAGTTGTTGTGGCATGCACCATCGTGGGTGCAAGAGCAATAGGGACCGCGGGGCTCCCGTTAGAGGAATGCGGTGTGCCGAGGATGGTGGCGTGAGCACTAGAGGAATTGAAAGGTGGCCATGGTGGATGTTGGTGCCGCGGTTGTTCGTCGGTCGTGGTGTTGGATGTTGGCGATGGCGAGAACTGTCTAGGAGATGCAATGTTGTGGCGGCTTGGAGTGAATTCTAGAACATGATGCAATATCGTTGGGTTTGGTATGCTCTAGGCGAAAGCCTAGCATCAACTTCGTGCAATGTTGGAGATGGCAACATCAACAGATGCCATTACCTTAATTGTAGGCATTGTCATGGAGCACTGAGGGAGTCCTGGATTAGGGGGTGTCCGGATGGCCGGACTATGACCTTTCGCCGGACTCCCGGACTATGAAGATACAAGATTGAAGACTTCGTCCCGTGTCCGGATAGGACTTTCCTTGGCGTGGAAGGCAAGCTTGGCGATTCGATATGAAGATCTCCTCCCATTGTAACCGACTCTATGTAACCCTAGCCCTCTCCGTTGTCTATATAAACCGGAGAGTTTTAGTCCGTAGGACGAACAACAATCATACCATAGGCTAGCTTCTAGGGTTTAGCCTCTCTGATCTCGTGGTAGATCGACTCTTGTACTACCCATATCATCAATATTAATCAAGCAGGAGTAGTGTTTTACCTCCATCGAGAGGGCCCGAACCTGGGTAAAAACATCGTGTCCCTTGTCTCCTGTTACCATCCGTCTAGACGCACAGTTCGGGACCCCCTATCCGAGATCCGCCGGTTTTGACACCGACATTGGTGCTTTCATTGAGAGTTCCTCTGTGTCGTCACCTTTAGGCCCGATGGCTCCTTCGATCGTCAACCATGACGGGGTCCAGGGCGAGACCTTTCTCCCCGGACAGATCTTCGTGTTCGGCGGCTTCGCACTGCGGGCCAATTCGCTTGGCCATCTGGAGCAGATCGAAAGCTACGCCCCTGGCCATCAGGTCAGATTTGGAAGCTTAAACTACACGGCCGACATCCGCGGGGACTTGATCTTCGACGGATTCGAGCCACGGCCGAGCGCGTCGCATTGTCACGACGGGCATGATCTAGCTCTGCCGCCGGACAGCGCTCAGAGCGCCGCTTCTAAGTATTAAGTATATGTGAGCGCAAGCCAATTTCACTCATTTCTAGGGTTTTATTTGCCTCCAAGTATATGTTTGTGTGACCTTATTTAGGTCTAATCTGCACGACGGTACTAGATTCGTATGATTTTGGTAGCATTTATTTTTTTATGAAAAATACGTAGTGGTATCATCTAAACCTACCCATGATCTATCTCAAACTTCAATGTTTTGTCTCACCATTTTCCAAATAGATATTTGGTTGACTGCCGCCAAAGTCTCCCCTCCCCCTTCCTGTCGTTGTTTTCGTCTGCGTAGGCGGAGACTTTGGTATGCGGCAGCGGCAACAACAAGTTGTTGTGGCATGCACCATCGTGGGTGCAAGAGCAATAGGGACCGCGGGGCTCCCGTTAGAGGAATGCGGTGTGCCGAGGATGGTGGCGTGAGCACTAGAGGAATTGAAAGGTGGCCATGGTGGATGTTGGTGCCGCGGTTGTTCGTCGGTCGTGGTGTTGGATGTTGGCGATGGCGAGAACTGTCCGCTCCGACCCTTAGCTCGGAGCCGACCGCGCCAATCGGGGACGGATGGTTGGACGCCGCCCCGGAAGCCGCAATCCCTACGGCAATCAAGCCGAATACCAGCCAGGTCCTTTGTGAGGCCTGTGACTCCAAGGTGCCGGACTCTATTCCAAACTCCGGATCTTCCACACCCCTTCCGATCGAACCCAATTGGGCTCCAATCATGGAGTTCACCGCCGCGGACGTCTTTCAGCACTCGCCCTTTGGCGACATCCTGAATTCACTAAAGTCTCTCTCCTTGTCAGGAGAGCCCTGGCCGGACTATGGTCAGCAAGGTTGGGATGCGGACGACGAAGAAATTTGAAACCCACCCACCACCCACTTCGTAGCCACTGTCGACGATCTAACCGACATGCTCGACTTCGACTCTGAAGACATCGATGGTATGGACGCCGATGAAGGAGACGACCAAGAACCAGCACCTATAGGGCACTGGAAAGCCACCTCGTCATATGACATATACATGGTGGACACCCCTAAAGCAGGGAATGGCGATGAAAAAACGGAGGACGACCCCTCCAAGAAGCAACCTAAGCGCCGACGTCAGCGGCGCCGCTCTAAATCACGCCAATGCAAAAACGGCGAGTTCGGCACTAGAGACAACAACACCCCAGACAATACCGAAGACAACCCCCTCCAGCAGGATTCAGCGCAGGAGGATGGAGAAGCCAGCCCCCATGAGAGAGCGGTAGACAGGAAGGTCGAGGAAGACAATTATATGCCTCCCTCCGAAGACGAGGCAAGCCTCGACGACGATGAATTTGTCGTGCCAGAGGATCCCGTTGAACAAGAGCGTTTCAAGCGCAGGCTTATGGCCACGACAAGCAGCCTCAAGAAAAAACAACAGCAGCTCAGAGCTGACCAAGATTTACTAGCCGACAGATGGACTGAAGTCCTGGCGGCCGAAGAGTATAAACTCGAACGCCCCTCCAAGAGCTACCCAAAGCGCAGGCTGCTACCCCAACTAGAGGAGGAAGCAACTAAACCTACATCACCAGCGTATGATGCGGCCGATCGGCCACCCCGTGGCCGTGACAGAGAGGCCTTTCGGCCCTCAACTCAAGCCGCACCCCGGCGCCGCTCAAAAAATACCAGAGCACGGGGAAACGCAACAGACCTGCGAGACATATTGGAGAATAAGGCAAGGCAAACAAGATCGATCTACGGATCGCGCGGGCGCCCCACGTCACGTGACGATAACCGTCACGCCGGATATGATAAATATGGCCAGGCCGAACACAACAGACAAAGCTCATCCGAGCTACGTCGCGATATAGCCCAGTACAGGGGCGCCACACACCCACTATGCTTCACAGACGAAGTAATGGATCATCAAATCCCCGAGGGATTTAAACCCGTCAACATCGAATCATACAATGGCACAACAGATCCTGCGGTATGGATCGAGGATTATCTCCTTCATATCCACATGGCCCGTGGTGATGATCTACACGCCATCAAATACCTCCCGCTCAAGCTTAAAGGACCAGCTAGGCATTGGCTTAACAGCCTGCCAGCAAAGTCAATTAGTTGCTGGGAGGACCTGGAATCCGCATTCCTCGACAACTTCCAGGGCACTTATGTGCGACCACCAAACGCCGATGACCTAAGCCACATAATCCAGCAGCCAGAGGAATCGGCCAGACAATTCTGGACACGGTTCCTAACCAAGAAAAATCAAATAGTCGACTGTCCGGATGCAGAGGCTCTTGCAGCCTTCAGGCACAACATCCAAGATGAATGGCTTGCCCGGCACCTAGGACAGGAAAAGCCGAAATCTATGGCAGCCCTCACGACACTCATGACCTGCTTTTGCGCGGGAGAAGACAGCTGGCTAGCTCGTAGCAATAACATAACCAAGAGCCCTGGCAACTCGGATACCAAGGACAACAGGTCACGTCGCAATAAGCACAAGCGCCGCATTAACGGTGACAATACTGAGGATACGGCAGTTAATGCCGGATTCAGAGGCTCTAAACCCGGTCAGCGGAAGAAGCCATTCAAAAGAAACCCTCTGGGCCCATCCAATTTAGACCGGATACTCGATCGCTCGTGCCAGATACACGGCACCCCCGAACAACCAGCCAATCATACCAACAGAGATTGTTGGGTGTTCAAGCAGGCATGCAAGTTAAGTGCAGAAAACAGAGACAAGGGGCTGCATAGCAATGACGAGGAGGAGCCCCGGCCGCCGAACAACAGAGGACAAAAGGGCTTCCCCCCACAAGTGCGGATGGTGAACATGATATACGCAACCCATATCCCCAAAAGGGAGCGGAAGCATGCTCTCAATGACGTCTATGCGTTGGAGCCAGTCGCCCCAAAGTTCAACCCATGGTCCTCCTGCCCGATCACTTTTGATCGAAGGGACCACCCCACTAGCATTCGTCACGGCGGATTCGCTGCATTGGTCCTAGACCCAGTCATTGACGGATTTCACCTCACTAGAGTCCTCATGGACGGCGGCAGCAACCTGAACCTGCTTTATCAGGATACAGTGCGAAAAATGGGTATAGATCCCTCAAGGATTAAACCCACGAAGACAACCTTTAAAGGCATCATACCAGGTGTAGAAGCCAGCTGTACAGGCTCAGTTACACTCGAAGTGGTCTTCGGATCCCCGGACAATTTCCGAAGCGAAGAGTTAATCTTCGACATAGTCCCGTTCCGCAGTGGCTATCACGCCCTGCTCGGACGAACCGCATTCGCAAAATTTAATGTGGTGCTGCACTACGCATATCTCAAGCTCAAGATGCCAGGTCCTCGCGGAGTCATTACGGTCAATGGAAACATCGAACGCTCTCTCCGAACAGAGGAGCACACGGCGGCTCTGGCGGCGGAAGTACAAAGTAGCCTCTCAAGGCAATTCTCCAATCCGGCTGTTAAATGTCCGGACAACGTCAAGCGCGCCCGAAGTAACCTACAACAAAACCGGCTGGCACGTTCCGAGCAAGCATAGCAGTGCGGCCCCAACCCCAGCCCTCGCGAGATTGCGATAGCGGTACCACGCATACATAACTATGCTCTGGAAATACCATGGGCATAAGGGGAGAGGCACAACCACGGCACGCCCAGAATGCGGCTCAACCGCACTAGGGGCTCCATATTCTGCCGTTTCCTTTTTTATACTTTCAGGACCCAACTATTCGGAAGGCCTGTCCGGCAATACACTCGCCGAACACACGATGCAACAGCCAGGGAGACAACAAGCCACGAAGAATGTCCAGGTGGTCTCTATAACAAGCTAAATACCTATTTTACTTAAAGTCTCGCAGCTTGCCCCTGGAGAGGGACATGTCAAATAATCCCATCTCTTGCTTATCACACTATTTGTATCGTTCTGCTTTCATAGCAGCCCTTTTTCATAAACAATACATAGCTCTTATCTATTATTGTATTCACTTATTTTTATACAAATATGTTCAATCATGACAGTATGCAACCGTACACTTTGGTACGGCCAATACACCAGGGGCTTAAGTACCCCATAATACGGTGTGAAAAGACCGAACACTCTCGTGAGTGTGGCACCCCGAACTTATAGCACTATATGCATCGGCTCCGAATCATGTCCTGGGTCAATAGTTGGGTTTGCCCGGCTCCCATGTTTTGGTACCTTATGTTCCGCAATGTC
Organism: Triticum aestivum; assembly: GCF_018294505.1. NCBI lineage: Eukaryota > Viridiplantae > Streptophyta > Magnoliopsida > Poales > Poaceae > Triticum > Triticum aestivum. The sequence goes on from NC_057813.1 coordinate 612,348,865, forward strand.
AGCTAAGGTAGCGCTGGGAGAACTACTGCGATTGTGCCCCAGTTGAGCTGGGTTAACACCTCAGTAGAGAAAGCTAAAACTGACCATCATGATAGTGCGAGAGACTGGTCGCTGTTCGAGAGGTTTTTCGAGTCCCTAAAGACTTATGCCGCTTAGAGCGAGGAGCCGGATTTATCCGGACTAGGCGTGGATAGCGCCCCGAATTCGGTCTTCCGAATACTAGGGGCTTCGCCGAAATTTAAAATTATATAATTCTATGGCTAAGTGAGAGTGATAAAGCATTATAAGTCCAATGGCCTAGTTCGTTGTGCTGAGCGCCTCCCTAGATGGACCCAAGAATGGGAACAAGAGCGCTCAGGTTTATCCCGAACACCCCAGCACTCGTGGCATGGGGGTAGAAGCCGACGACTTGCATCTCTCAGATTTCATAAACGGCCGCACAAAAGGTAATATTTTAAATTCAAAAGCGTTGCTTAACGCATATGAACAAGTTTTCAGCGCACAGGATAAACACGAGCGAGTTTACTCAAAAATTACATCCCCGGTACATTCATTCGCTACAAGACGGGCACCCTTCAGGACGCCCTCATAATACATCTTGGGCCTGCGATGCTCCTTCCCCTCCGGTGGCCCATCCTTCACCAGCTTCTCAGCATCTAGCTTGCCCCAGTGCACTTTAGCACGGGCAAAAGCCCTACGGGCGCCCTCGATACACACGGAACGCTTGATGACTTCAAGCCGTGGACAGGCATCCACCAGCCGCCGCACCAACCCAAAGTAGCTCAAAGGCATGACCTCACCAGGCCACAGCCGGCCTATCAGGCCCTTCATGGCCTGTTTGGCTGCCTTATGAAGCTCGACCAGCTGCTTCAGCTGGTCGCTCAAGGGCACCGGGTGTCCGGCCTCAGCATACTAGGACCAGAACACCTTCTCCGTCGAGTTTCCTTCCTCGGCCCGGTAGAATGCGGCGGCATCGGATACACTGCGGGGCAGATCTGCGAATGCTCCTGGAGAACTCCGGATGCGAGTAAGTAACAGGTAATTTACTTTCACATGCTTGCTTTGCATAAAGAATGCCTTACCCGCCGCAATCTTTTTCATCGCCTGAATCTCCTGTAGGGCTTTCTGGGCTTCGGCCTTGGCAGATTGGGCGCTTTCAAGTGCCGTGGCAAGCTCGGATTCTCGAGTCTTCGAGTCAAGCTCTAACCTCTCATGTTTTTTCACAAGAGCATAGAGCTCTTGCCGCACCTCCGCCACCTGCGCCTCTTGCTTCTCTCGCTCTGAGCACTCCATGGTCGCATTATCTTCGGCCTTGGAAAGCGCTTCCTTCAGGGTTTCCACCTGGGTTGTGGCCCCTGCAACATTCACGTTGGTCCTGTCACTATTTGCAACCAGGTATTTATATATACATTTATATAAGGTATTACATACCTTCCTTGTCCTCGAGCTGCTTCTTGGCACGGCCGAGCTCGATCTCGGACCGCTCGAGGCTTTGCTTCAACACATTGACCTCCGCAGTCAGTGCGGCAGAGGTCAGCAGCGCAACCTGCATTCCCATATTGACATATTTATGTTAGACTCCTGCGTATATCTTTTTTAGATCCTCAGTCCGGTTTTTCTTTCCGAACACCAAACTGAGCATCAGGGGCTACTGTCTATGCGGTAACATTTTTATATGTTTTAAATACATACCTCAAAGCCTGTTAGCAGGCTGGTACATACTTCTATCAGCCCGCTCTTGGCGGACTGAACCTTCTGAATCACCGCACTCATAACAGTGCGGTGCTCCTCGTCGATGGAGGCGCCGTTAAGCACCTCCAGCAAATTGTCTGGCGTCTCCAGTTGGACGGAGGCCGCCGGCGTCGTAGGCTTGCCCTTCTTACGAAGGGGCCGCCTGCCGGACTTCGGAACCACTAAAGGCTCCGGAGCGGTGTCCGGCCCAGGGCCAGACTTAGATCCCTCTGGGGCTTTACCCCTTTGGGCCTGGAGTCCGGGAGGTCGCCTTGCGGCGCCTCTAGGACCACCTCCTCCTGGTTTAGTCCCTTTTGGGACTCCACCTCGGCGTCGTCCGTGGGGAGAGGGGAGGAGGCCGTTGGAAGTGAAGCGATATTCACATCCGACGAATCCAGGGAGCCGCTCGACGAATCAACGAGCTGAGCCTTGGGCGGACTGCATAATTGAATTTGGCGTCAGAAGGTACCATATAATAGAGGAGCGCCATAAGTTATTCTGGTATCCGGATACTTACGATTTTGCCAGGGGCTTGACCCTGGATGGCCATTCCTCCCCGCCGTCTTCGGTGTTGGAGGCGTAGTCCGGTAGAAGGGTCCTCCCCTTCTTGGACCCTCCGGCCTCCCCAGTTGGGACGGCCTTCCTTTTCTTTCCTCCCCCCGCTGGAGGGGGAGAGGCTTCTTCTTCTTCCTCCTCCTCGTCCTCAGAGGCGGAGGGCGCTTCCGGGTTGTCAGGCGATGAATCCGACACCACCAGGCGTCGGGAACTCTTTCGAGTCCCCGTGGCCTTCTTCTTGGCCTTCTTCTCCGGCACCACGTGAGGTGCCGGAACCAGCAGCTTCGTCAAGCGTGCGTCTGCTGGGCCTTCGGGCAAAGGGGTCGGACAGTCAAACTATTCGGATGTCCTCTTCCAGTCTTGTCAAAGGAGCAGGAGTTTAGATCCTACATAGAGTTAAACTATGAAAATCAAGTGTCCCGTGAAAGACTAAAAGCAAGCTTACTTCGGTGGCTTGGCGCTTGGCGCAGAATCCGCGATCCTCGGTGACGGGAGGGGAGACCTCGAAGCTCTTGAATAGCACCTTTCAGGCGTCCTCGTGCTTTGTGTCAAAGAGCCAGGACAGAGTCTGGTGCTGGGCCGGGTAGAACTCCCACAAGTTGAAGGCCCGTCGTTAACACGGGATGATCCGACGGAAGAGCATGACCTGGACTACGTTGACAAGCTTAACCTTCTTGTTCACCAGGTCTCGGATGCAGGTTTGGAGTCCGGTCACCTCTTCCGGACTACCCCACAACAGGATCGTCTCTTTCCAAGATGTGAGCCGTGTGGGGATGCCAGATCGGAATTCGGGGGCCGCTGCCCATTAAGGGTCACGCGGCTCGGTGATATAGAACCATCCCGATTGCCACCCTTTGATGGTCTCTACGAAAGCGCCCTCGAGCCATGTAACGTTGGCTATCTTGCCCACCATGGCACCTCCGCACTCCGCTTGACGGCCGCCCACGACCTTCGGCTTGACGCTGAAGATCTTCAGCCATAGGCCAAAGTGAGGCTGGATGCGGAGGAAGGCCTCGCACACGACGATAAACGCTGAGATGTTGAGGATGAAGTTTGGGGCCAGATCGTGGAAGTCCAGGCCGTAGTAGAACATGAGCCCTCGGACGAATGGGTGAAGAGGAAAGCCCAGTCCGCGAAGGAAATGGGGGAGAAATACGACCCTCTCATGGGGCCCAGGGGTGGGGATGAGTTGCCCCTCATCTGGAAGCCGGTGCGTGATGTCGTCAGACAAGTATCCGGCCTTCCTCAACTTTTTGATGTGCCCCTCCGTGACGGTGGAGGCCATCCATCTACCTCCCACTCCGGACATGATTGGAGAAGGTTGAGGTGGGAAGTGAGGACTTGGGCACTGGAGCTCGAGTGCGCAGGAATGGAGAAAAAAAGGAGGAAGAAGGCGTAAATGGAAAGGGTGGATCCTTATCCCCTTATATGGACGGCCGAAGCTATGAGCCCCCACCAGCCTAATAAAACTCGCTTATCTCCCAAGCGCCGCGGTTAATGGCGCGGTTGGGTTCGCATGCCCGTATTGATGAGAATCCCAGAATAAGGGGACACGATCTCTGCTTTGACAAGACGTGCCGAGGAAACCGCCTCGCTAAATGCGCTGAGGTGGAACAGTAAAACGATTCGAATAAAGGCTTGGCCGTGGCATGATGTCACGTTGCGGAATACATCAGCAGATTAGATTTGTGCAGATATTATTCTCTCTACGGTGGTATGTGGAACTTATTTTGCAGAGCCGGACACTATCCTTGTGTTCAACATCTTCTATGAGGTATTCGGAGGAGGAACCCGCCTTGCAATGCCGAAGACAGATTTGCACGCCGGACTTGTCGTCATTGAAGCCTGGTTCAGGGGCTACTGAGGGAGTCCTGGATTAGGTGGTGTCCGGATGGTCGGACTATGACCTTTGGCCGGACTCCTAGACTATGAAGATACAAGATTGAAGACTTCGTCCCGTGTTCGGATAGGACTTTCCTTGGCGTGGAAGGCAAGCTTGGCGATTCAATATGAAGATCTCCTCCCATTGTAACCGACTCTGTGTAACCCTAGCCCTCTCTGGTGTCTATATAAACCGGAGAGTTTTAGTCCGTAGGACGAACAACAATCATACCATAGGCTAGCTTCTAGGGTTTAGCCTCTCTGATCTCGTGGTAGATCGACTCTTGTACTACCCATATCATCAATATTAATCAAACAGGAGTAGGGTTTTACCTCCATCGAGAGGGCCCGAACCTGGGTAAAAACATCGTGTCCCTTGTCTCCTATTACCATCTGCCTAGATGCACAGTTTGGGACCCCCTGCCCGAGATCCGCCATTTTTTGACACCGACAAGCACCTTCACCTCTCATGTCATGTCGTGAAGCATTTGTTTGTTTACGATGGCCAAATCATCGGATGCCATTACCCTAATTGTAGGCATCGTCGTGGAGCACCTTCACCTCTCATGTCATGTCTGAAGGAAATATGCCCTAAAGGCAATAATAAAGTTATTATTTATTTTATTATTTCATGATAAATGTTTATTATTCATGCAAGAATTGTATTAACCGGAAACTTAGTACATGTGTGAATACATAGACAAAACATATTGTCCCTAATATGCCTCTACTTGACTAGCTCGTTTATCAAAGATGGTTATGTTTCCTAACCATAGACATGTGTTGTCATTTGATGAACGAGATCACATCATTAGGAGAATGATGTGATGGACATGACCCATCCATTAGCTTAGCATTATGATCGTGACAGTTTCATTGCTACTGCTTTCTTCATGACTTATACATGTTCCTCAGACTATGAGATTATGCAGCTCCCGGATACCGGAGGAACACTTTGTGTGCTATCAAACGTCACAACGTAAATGGGTGATTATAAAGATGCTCTACAGGTGTCTCCGAAGGTGTTTGTTGGGTTGGCATAGATCAAGATTAGGATTTGTCACTCCGTATTTCGGAGAGATATCTATGGGCCCTCTCGGTAATGCTCATCACTATAAGCCTTGCAAGCATTGTAACTAATGATTTAGTTGCGGGATGAAGTATTACGGAACGAGTAAAGAGACTTGCCGGTAACGATATTAAACTAGGTATGATGATCCGATGATCGAATCTCGAGCAAGTAACATACCGATGACAAATGGAACAACGTATGTTGTTATGCGGTTTGACGGATAAAGATCTTCGTAGAATATGTAGGAACCAATATGAGCATCCAAGTTCCGCTATTGGTTATTGACCAGAGATGTGTCTTGGTCATGTCTACATAGTTCTCGAACCCGTAGGGTCCGCACGCTTAACGTTCGATGACGATATGTATTATGGGTTATGTATTTTTTATGACCGAAGATTGTTCGGAGTCCCGTATGAGATCACGGACATGACGAAGAGTCTCGAAATGGTTGAGACATATAGATTGATATATTGGACGACTATGTTCGGACATCGAAAGTGTTCCGGAGAAGTTTCGAATAAAACCGGAGTGCCTGAGGGTTATCGGAACCACCGGGGGAGCTAATGGGCCTCGACGGGCCTTAGTGGAGAGAGAGAGGAGCGGCCAGGGCAGGCCGGGCGCCCCCTCCTCTCCAACGTATCTATAATTTTTTATTGTTCCATGCTATATATTACCTGTTTTGGATGTTTATGGGCTTTACTTTACACTTTTATATCATTTTTGGGACTAACCTATTAACCGAAGGCCTAGCCTGAATTGCTGTTTTTTGCCTATTTTAGTGTTTCGAAGAAAAGGAATATCAAACGGAGTCCAAACGGGATGAAACCTTCGGGGCGATCTTTTTGGAACAAATGCCAACCAGGAGACTTGGAGTGGACGTTAAGCAACGAGCGAGGCGGTCACGAGGGTGCCCGGCGCGCCTTGTAAGGGTGGGAGCGCCCCCCACCCTCGTGGGCCCCTCGAGCATCCACCGACCTACTTCTTCCTCCTATATATATATATATATATATATATATATATATATATATATATATATATATATATATATATATATATACGTAGCCCGAAACCATCTAGAAGCACCATGGAAACCTAATTCCACCACCGCAACCTTCTGTATCCGCGAGATCCCATCTTGGAGCCTTCACCAGCGCTTCGCTGGAGGGGGAATCGACCATGGAGGGACTCTACATCATATCCAAGGCCTCTCCGATGAGTTATGAGTAGTTTACCATAGACCTTTGGGTCCATAGTTATTAACTAGATGGCTTCTTCTCTCTCTTTGATTCTCAATACAAAGTTCTCCTTCCTCTTCTTGGAGATCTATTCGATGTAACTCTTTTTGTGGTGTGTTTGTCGAGATCCGATGAATTGTGGGTTTATGATCAAGTTTATCTATGAGAAATATTTGAATCTCCTCTGAATTCTTTTATGTATGATTGGTTATCTTTGCAAGTCTCTTCGAATTATCAGTTTGGTTTGGCCTACTAGATTGATCTTTCTTGCAACGGGAGAAGTGCTTAGCTTTGGGTTCAATCTTGCGGTGTCCTTTCCTAGTGACAGGAGGGGCAGCAAGGCATGTATTGTATTGTTGCCATCGAGGATAAAAAGATGGGGTTTATATCATATTGCATGAGTTTATCCCTCTACATCATGTCATCTTTCTTAATGCGTTACTCTATTCTTATGAACTTAATACTCTAGATGCAGGAAGGAGTCAGTCGATGTGTGGAGTAATAGTAGTAGATGCAGAATTGTTTCGGTCTCCTTGTTACAGACGTGATGCCTATATACATGATCATGCCTAGATATTCTCATAACTATGCACTTTTCTATCAATTGCTCGACAGTAATTTGTTCACCCACCGTAATAATTATGCTATCTTGAGAGAAGCCACTAGTGAAACCTATGGCCCCCAGGTCTATCTTTTATCATATAAGTTTTCCATTTACTTTTATTTGCATCTTTTATTTTCCAATCTATATCATAAAAATACCAAAAATATTTATCTTATCATATTATCTGTATCAGATCTCACTTTCGCAAGTTTCCGTGAAGGGATTGACAACCCCTTTATCCGTTGGTTGCGAGGTTCTTGTTTGTTTGTGTAGGAGCGTGGGACTTGTGAGGAGCCTCCTACTGGATTGATACCTTGGTTCTCAAAATGAGGGAAATACTTACGCTACTTTGCTGCATCACCCTTTCCTCTTCAAGGAAAAAACGAACACGTGCTCAAGAGGTAGCAAGAAGGATTTCTGGCGCCGTTGTCGGGGAGGTCTTCGCTCAAGTCAAGACATACCAAGTACCCATCACAAACTCATCTTCCTCGCATTACATTATTTGCCATTTGCCTCTCATTTTCCTCTCCCCCACTTCACCCTCGCTGTTTTATTCGCCCTCTCTTTGTCGTTCTCCTCTCTCTCTCGCTTGCCTTCTTGTGTGCTTGTGTGTTGGATTGCTTGTCACGATGGCGCAAGATAATACTAAATTGTGTGACTTTTCCAATACCAATAATAATGATTTCCTTAGCACTCCGATTGCTCCTCTTAATGATGTTGAAACTTGTGAAATAAATACTGCTTTGTTGAATCTTGTTATGAAAGATCAATTCTCTGGTCTTCCTAGTGAAGATGCCGTTACTCATCTAAAGAACTTTTTTGATTTGTGTGATATGCAAAAGAAGAAAGATACAGATAATGATATCATTAAATTGAAGTTATTTCCGTTTTCACTTAGAGATCGTGCTAAAACTTGGTTTTCGTCTTTGCCTAAAAATAGTATTGATTCATGGAATAAGTGCAAAGATGCTTTTATCTCTAAGTATTTTCCTCCTGCTAAGATCCTCTCTCTTAGAAACGATATTATGAAATTGAAACAACTTGATCATGAGCATGTTGCCCAATCTTGGGAAAGAATGAAGTTCACAACTGCCCTACTCATGGTTTGAACTTATGGATGATCATACAAAACTTTTATGCCGGATTGAATTTTGCTTCTAGAAATCTTTTAGATTCGGCCACTGGAGGCACTTTTATGGAAATCACTTTAGGAGAAGCTACAAAACTCCTTGATATTATTATGGTTAATTATTCTCAATGGCACACCGAAAGATCTACTAGTAAAAAAGTTCATGCTATAGAAGAAATTAATGTTTTGAGTGGAAAGATGGATGAATTTATGAAATTGTTTGCTACTAAGAGTGACACTATTGATCCTAATGATATGCCTTTGTCTACTTTGATTGAGAATAATAATGAATCTACGGATGTGAATTTTGTTGGTAGGAATAATTTTGGTAACAACGCTTATAGAGGAAACTTTAATCATAGGCCGCTTCCTAGTAATTCCTCTAACAATTATGGTAATTCCTACAACAATTCTTATGGAAATTTTAATAAGATGCCCTCTAATTTTTATATTAGTGTTAAGGAATTTATGAATTCTCAAAAGAATTTCATTGTTTTGCTTGAAGAAAAATTGCTTAAATTTGATGAATTGACTAGGAACGTGGATAGAATTTCTCTTGATGTTGATTCTTTGAAGTTTAGATCTACTCCACCTAAGCATGATATCAATGAGTCTCTCAAAGCTATGAGAATTTCCATTGATGAGTGCATAGAAAGAACCGTTAGGTTGCATGCTAACAAAGATTGCTTTGTTAGAGCGTGTTCTTCTAGTTTTCATGAAAATAATGATGAAGATCTAAAAGTTATTGATGTGTCTCCTATTAATCCCTGTTTTGCAATATGAATCTTAATAATGATGGGACTGGAGGTGAATCAACTTTAGTTAAAAGGCGTTCCGATGATATGGGGTATTTTGATCTTGATGCTAAAATTGGTAAAAGTGGGATTGGAGAGATTAAAACTTTACATAGAAATGAACCCACTACTTTGGATTTCAAGGAATTTAATTATGATAATTGTTCTTTAATAGATTTTATTTCCTTGTTGCAATTCGTGTTGAATTCTCCTCATGCTTATAGCCAAAATAAAGCTTTTACTAAACATACCGTTGATGCTTTGATGCAATCTTATGAGGAAAAACTTAATTTGGAAGTTTCTATACCTAGAAAACTTTATGATGAGTGGGAACCTACTATAAAAATTAAAATTAAAGATCATGAATGATATGCTTTGCGTGATTTGGGTGCTACTGTTTCCACGCTTCCGAAAACTTTATGTGATGTGCTAGGTTTCCATGAATTTGATGATTGCTCTTTAAACTTGCACCTTGCGGATTCCACCATTAAGAAACCTGATAACCCGGAAGTATAGGGGATCACAACAGTTTTCGAGGGTAGAGCATTCAACCAAAAATTATTGATTCGACCCAAGGGGAGCCAAAGAATATTCTCAAGTATTAGCAGTTGAGTTGTCAATTCAACCACACCTGGATAACTTAATATCTGCAGCAAGGTATTTAGTAGCAAAGTAGTATGGAAGTAACGGTAGCAGTAGCAAAAGTAACAGTAGCAGTTTTGTAGTAATTGTAATAGTGGCAACAGCAAAGTAACTAAGCAAAGCACAATATGTGAAAAGCTCGTAGGCATTGGATCAGTGATGGATAATTATGTCGGATGCGATTCCTCATGTAATAGTTATAACCTAGGGTGACACAGAAATAGCTCCAGTTCATCAATGTAATGTAGGCATGTATTCCGAATATAGTCTTACGTGCTTATGGAAAAGAACTTGCATGACATCTTTTGTCCTACCTTCCCGTGGCAGCGGGGTCCTAATGGAAACTAAGGGATATTAAGGCCTCCTTTTAATAGAGTACCAGACCAAAGCATTAACACTTAGTGAATACATGAACTCCTCAAACTACGGTCATCACCGGTAAGTATCCCGATTATTGTCACTTCGGGGTTAACGGATCATAACACATAATAGGTGACTATAGACTTGCAAGATAGGATCAAGAACTCACATATATTCATGAAAACATAATAGGTTCAGATCTGAAATCATGGCACTCGGGCCCTAGTGACAAGCATTAAGCACAGCAAAGTCATAGCAACATCAATCTCAGAACATAGTGGATACTAGGGATCAAACCCCTAACAAAACTAACTTGATTACATGGTAAATCTCATCCAACCCATCACCGTCCAGCAAGCCTACGATGGAATTACTCACGCACAGTGGTGAGCATCATGAAATTGGTGATGGAGGATGGTTGATGATGACAACGGCGACGGATTCCCCTCTCCGAAGCCCCGAACGGACTCCGGATCAGCCCTCCCGAGAGAGTTTAGGGCTTGGCAGTGGCTCCATATCATAGAACGCGATGAATCCTTCTTATTTTATTTATTTCTCCACGAAAGCAAATATATGGAGTTGGGGTTGAGGTCGGTGGACGTCCAGGGGGCCCACGAGGCAGGGGGCACACCCTAAGGGAGGGGGCACACCCCCCCACCCTCGTGGATAGGGTGTTGGCCCCCTAACGCCAATTCTTTTGCCAATATTTTTTATTAATTCTAAAAATTTGCTCCGTGGATTTGCAGGTCATTCTGAGAACTTTTATTTCTGCACAAAAATAACACCATGGCAGTTCTGCTGAAAACATCGTCAGTCCGGGTTAGTTCCATTCAAATCATGCAAGTTAGAGTCCAAAACAAGGGCAAAAGTGTTTGGAAAAGTAGATATGACGGAGACGTATCAACTCCCACAAGCTTAAACCTTTGCTTGTCCTCAAGCAATTCAGTTGATAAACTGAAAGTGATAAAGAAAAACTTCTACAAACTCTGTTTGCTCTTGTTGTTGTAAATATGTAAAGCCAGCATTCAAGTTTTCAGCAAAGATTATGACTAACCACATTCACAATAACACTTAGGTCTCATGTTTACTCATATCAATGGCATAATCAAATAGCAAGCAACAATAATAAAACTCGGATGACAACACTTTCTCAAAACAATCATAATATGATATAACAAGATGGTATCTCGCCAGCCCTTTCTGAGACCGCAAAACATAAATGCAGAGCACCTTTAAAGATCAAGGACTGACTAAACATTGTAATTCATGGTAAAAGAGATCCAGTCATACCCAATATAAAATAATAGTAATGCATGCAAATGACAGCGGTGCTCTCCAGCGGGTGCTTTTTAATAAGAGGGTGATGACTCAACATAAAAGTAAATAGATAGGCCCTTCGTAGAGGGAAGCAGGGATTTGTAGAGGTGCTAGAGCTCGATTTTGAAAACAAAGATAATAACATTTTGAGCGGTATAAGTTTACTGTCAACATAACAACTATGAGATCTCGATATCTTCCATGCTACACACATTATAGGCGGTTCCCAAACAGAATGGTAAAGTTTAATACTCCCCCTCCACCAACAAGCATCAATCCATGGCTTGCCCGAAACAACGGGTGCCTCCAACTAACAACAATCCTAGGGGAGTTTTTTTTAATTATTTTGATTTGATTTGAGCATGGGACTGGGCATCCCGGTGAACAGCCATTTTCTCGTGAATGCGGAGCGGAGTCCACTCCTCTTGAGAATAACCTGCCTAACATGGAAGATACAGACAACCCTAGTTGATACATGAGTTGTTCGAGCATACAAAACAGAATTTCATTTGAAGGTTTGGAGTTTGGCACATACAAATTTACTTGGAACGACAGGTAGATACCGCATATAGGAAGGTATGGTGGACTTATATGGAATAACTTTGGGGTTTATGGAGTTTGGATGCACAAGCAGTATTCCCGCTCAGTACAGGTGAAGGCTAGAAGGAGACTGAGAAGCGACCAACTGAGAGAGCGACAACAGTCATGAACATGCATTAAAATTAATCAACACCGAGTGCAAGCATGAGTAGGATATAATCCACCATGAACATCAATATCGTGAAGGCTATGTTGATTTTGTTTCAACTACATGCGTGAACATGTGCCAACTCAAGTCACTTGAATCATTCAAAGGAGGATACCACCCTATCATACCACATCACAACCATTTTAATAGCATGTTGGCACGCAAGGTAAACCATTATAAGCTCCTAGCTAATTAAGCATGACATAAGCAACTATAATCTCTAATTGTCATAGCAAACATGTTTACTCATAATAGGCTGAATCAGGAACGATTAGCTAACCATATTTACAAAAACAAGACAGGTCGAGTTCATACCAGCTCCTCTTATCTCAGTCATTTCATCATATATCATCATCATTGCCTTTCACTTGCACGACCGAATGGTGTGGATAATAATAATAATGCACGTGCATTGGACTAAGCTGGAATCTGCAAGCATTCATTTCAAGAGAGAAGACAAAGTAATATGGGCTCTTGGTTAAAGTAAATCAATTATGCATATGAGAGCCACTTAGACATTTTCATTATGGTCTTCTCCTCTCAACCCCCAAAAGAAAGAAAAGAAATAAAACTATTTACACGGGAAAGCTCCCAACAAGCAAAAGAAGAACGAGAAATCTTTTTGAGTTTTCTTTTAATTACTACTACTACAGCATAGAAATATAAACTAGCTAAAAGCTATTACAATTTTTTTTGGTTTTTTTCTTAAGGTTTATCGAAACACACAAGAAGAAAGTAGGAAAATAAAATAAACTAGCATGTATAGTATAATGAAAGAGCATGAGCACCGACACTAGAATGAGTGTGAACATGAATGTAAAGTCGGTGAGGAATACGTACTCCCCCAAGCTTAGGCTTTTGGCCTAAGTTGGTCTATGGCCATGGATCAGAGCTACTCCCTCCAGTGTACTGAGGTGCATCATCTGGGTACCACTCGCTGGCAAACTCCTCCGGATTCCACTAGTAAAAGGATGGTTGATAAGGGTCAAGTTGTGGTTCCGGCTCAGGCTCTGGGGCTGATGTCTGGCCTCGGTAAGCATGAATGGCCTCCGGTAAGACGAGAAACATGCCTCCAAAGATGGGGCCCTTTGTACGGTTCAGGCTTAATCATCTAGCAATAATAGCACCCATATTAAAAGAGTTATCACGAAAATAAGCATGGAACAAAATGATAATATCAGGAACACGAAGGTCTCCACAGTTTCCGCGACCAATTAAGCATTGACTAGCAAATATTGCAAAGTAGCGTAAAACAGGAAAATGTATGCTAGTTATTCTTGCATCGGAAACCTTCCTCGTTTCCCCTACAGTGATAGTGTCAATAAATCTGTCCACATCTTTATTATGTGGTTCCTCTAAGCTGCCCCCTAAGGGTATCTTGCAAACCGTGCAAAATTCATATAGTGACATCTCCCTATCAACATCATATAATTTAAACTCTATTGAAGGAGGTGATTTCTTAGGATAAAAGTACAAACTTTGCACGAAAGTATTGGTGAGTAAGAGATATTGTTCAAGCTGGTTGTGGAGGAAGTCGGTGAGGCCCGCATTATCAACCAAAGAATAGAAATCATCATATATCCCGGCTGCTCTCAATAAATCGTCACAAGGCCATTCACACGGCCGTACTTCCGCCACACGAGGAAGATTATACTTGAGCTTTTCATTCTCCTTAGCTTGTTTATCCTTAGAGCCTTGGCTAGAAGAGCCCCTCAAGAAGAATCTCTTCATCTTTTTCTGAAAATATCTGAAATTTTTAGTGACTCAAAATAAAAGTGAAACAAACTCAATGAAATTGATAGCAACTACTCCCACAAGTGCCTAGAGCCTCTATCATGCATTAAAATTACTTGGGACCTCATAAATTTAACATGCAAGCTCAAGAACAGGGTCACCTTAGCAGCAAGAAATTGCAATGAATAAAGCACTAGAACAAAAACTAATTGGACCATTGGAGGAGTCACATACCAAAGAACAATCCCCCAAAGCAGTTTTGTGAATGGAGCTTTGAGCAAGGAGATCAAAAATGGCAGCAAAACGAGCTAGAACTCGTGCTTGAGCTGGATAGTGATATTTTTGGGAGGAAGAAGAAGTGTGTGGGTGCAGGAATAAGTGGAGGGGAGCCACCATGGGCCCACGAGGCAGGGGGCGCGCCCTGTAGGGGTGGGAGCGCCCTGGACCCTCGTGGCCAGGTGCTTGCTCCCCCTGCTGTGTTCTCAGTGCCAGATATTCTTAAATATTCCAGAAAAATCATATTAAATTGGCAGGGCATTTGGAGAACTTTTATTTTTGTGATATTTTTTATTGCATAGATAATTCAGAAAACAGACAAAAAATACTATTTCTACTTTATTTATTCTAAGTAACAGAGAGTGGTGCCTTCTAACTTCAACCATCTCATGCTCCTCAAAAGGAATCCTCTAACAAGGTTGATCAAGTCTTGTTAACAAACTCATTCGAAATCACATTAAACCGGAGAAATTTTGAAGTGACATTAGGTTACCTCAACGGGGATATGAACATCCCCAATAATAAGAATATCATACTTTTTCTTTGCAGTAGGAAGAGGAAATTCAAAACCTCCAATAATTATTGATGGAATTTTCCCAATAGAATTTATACTGTGAACTTGAGGTTGTTTCCTCGGAAAGTGTACCATATGCTCATTACCATTAACATGAAAGGTGACATTGCCTTTGTTGCAATAAATAACATCACCTCAAGTATTTAAAAAGGGTCTACCAAGGATAATCGACATACTTTCATCCTCAGGAATATCAAGAATGACAAAGTCATTTAAGATAGTAACGTTCGCAACAACAACAGGCACATCCTCACAAATACCGACAGGTATAGCAGTTGATTTATCGGCCATTTGCAAAGATATCTCAATAGGTGTCAACTTATTTAATTCAAGTCTACGGTATAAGGAAAGAGGCATAACACTAACACCGGCTCCTAAATCACATAAAGTAGTTTTAACATAATTTCTTATGATGGGGCATGGTATAGTGGGTACTCCTGGATCACCAAGTTTCTTGGGTATTCCACCCTTAAAAGTATAGTTAGCAAACATGGTGGAGATTTCAGCTTCAGGTATTTTTCTTTTATTTTTAATGATATCTTTCATGTATTCAGCAT
Source organism: Triticum aestivum (assembly GCF_018294505.1). Classification (NCBI taxonomy): domain Eukaryota; kingdom Viridiplantae; phylum Streptophyta; class Magnoliopsida; order Poales; family Poaceae; genus Triticum; species Triticum aestivum. The sequence continues at coordinate 612,364,074 of NC_057813.1, forward strand.
AAGGGTTCGTCTTAAGCATATCGGTTAAGTGCATACATAAGAAGATAGGTCTAATCATTTCAGCAAAGCGCTCAAAGTCCTCATCATCCTTTTTCTTGGATAGCTTAGGAGGAAAAGGCATGGGTTTCTGAACCCATGGTTCTCTTTCCCTACCATGCTTCCTAGCAACAAAATCTCTCTTATCATAACGTTGATTCTTTGATTGTGGGCTATCAAGATCAACAGCAGGTTCAATTTCTATATCGTTGTTATTGCTAGGTTGAGCATCTACATGAACATCATTATTAGCATTATCATTAGGTTCATGTTCATCTCCAGGTTGTGTTTCAGCATCAGAGACAGAAATATCATTAGGATTCTCATGTGTTTCTACATTAGGTTCACTAGAAGCATGAAAAGTCCTATCATTTTGTTTTTCTTCTTTTTAGAAGGACTAGGAGCATCGAAATTATTTCTCTGAGAATCTTGCTCAATTCTCCTAGGGTGGCCTTCAGGATACAAAGGTTCCTGAGTCATTTTACCAGTTCTAGTAGCCACTCTAACAGCAAAGTCATGTTTATTATTTAGTTCATCAAGCAATTCATTATGAGCCTTAAGTACTTGTTCTGCTTGAGTGGTGGCCATAGAAACATGTTTACTAGTGAGTTTAAGTTCACCCTTAACTCTAGACATATAATCACACAAGCTTCCCATCATATAAGCATTATTTTTAAAGTGTCTACTAACATAATCATTGAAATTTCCTTGCTTATCCATAAAATCATCAAATTCATCTAGGCATTGGCTAGCAAACTTAGTAGATAGGATTTCAACTTTATCGTATCTATAAAGAGATTTTACCTTCACTACCTGTGTTGGGTTATCAAGACCTTGTATTTCTTTAGGTGGTATATTGAGGCCATGTATTTCTTCGACATGAGGTAAATTTTTAACATCTTCAGCTTTAATACCTTTCTCTTTCATATATTTCTTTGCCTCTTGCATATCTTCAGGACTGAGAAATAGAACACCTCTTTTCTTCAGAGTTGGCTTAGGAGTTGGTTTAGGAGGTGCCCAATTACTTTCATTGGCCAACATATTATTCAATAGCAATTCAAATTGGTCGACTGTCCTTTCCCTGAAAACACAACTAGCACAACTATCCAGGTCGTCCTTGGAAGCATCGGTTAGTCCATTGTAAAAGATATAAAGTATTTCATTTTTCTTAAGAGGATGATTAGGCAAAGCATTAAGTAATCGGAGAAGCCTCCCCCAAGCTTGTGGGAGACTCTCTTCTTTGATTTGCACAAAATTGTATATTTCCCTCAAGGCAGCTTGTTTCTTATGAGCGGGGAAATATTTAGCAGAGAAGTAGTAAATCATATCCTGGGGACTACGCACACAACCAGGTTCAAGAGAATTAAACCTTGTCTTAGCATCACCCTTTAATGACAAAGGAAATATTTTAAGGATATAATAATAGCAAGATTTCTCATTATTAGTAAACATGGTGGCTATATCAAACCCTAGGGATCAAACCCTAACAAAACTAACTTGATTACATGGTAAATCTCATCCAACCCATCACCGTCCAGCAAGCCTATGATGGAATTACTCACGCACGGTGGTGAGCATCATGAAATTGGTGATGGAGGATGGTTGATGATGACGACAGCGACGAATCCCCCTCTACGGAGGCCCAAACGAACTCCAGATCAGCCCTCCCGAGAGAGATTAGGGCTTGGCGGCGGCTCCATATCGTAAAACGCGATGAAACTTCCTCTCTGATTTATTTCTCCATGAGACGGAATATATGGAGTTGGAGTTGAGGTCGACGGAGCTGCAGGGGGCCCATGAGACAGGGGGCGCGCCCAGAGGGGGTGGGCGCCCCCCCACCCTCGTGGACAAGGTGTGGGCCCCCTGGTCTTGATTCTTTCGCCAGTATTTTTTATATTTTTTGAAACTTGTCTCCGAGGATTTTCAGGTCATTCCGAGAACTTTTGTTTTCTACACATGAAACAACATCATGGTAATTCTGCTGAAAAGAGCGTTAGTCCGGGTTAGTTTCATTCGAATCATGTAAGTTAGATTCCTAAACAAGGGCAAAAGTGTTTGGAAAAGTAGATACGTTGGAGACGTGTCAACTCCCCAAGCTTAAACCTTTGCTTATCCTCAAGCAATTCAGTTGATAAACTAAAAGTGATAAAGAAAAACTTTTACAAACTCTGTTTGCTATTGTTGTTGTAAACATGTAAAGCCAGCATTCAGGTGTCAACAATATTATAAACTAACCATACTCACAATGACACCTCAGTCTCACAATTACTCATATCAATAGCATAATCAGCTAGCGAGCCATAATAAGAAAACTCGGATGACAACACTTTCTCAAAACAATCATAACATGATATAACAAAATAGTATCTCGCTAGCCCTTTCTGAGACCGCAAAACATAAATGCAGAGCACCTTTAAAGATCAAGAACTGACTAAACATTGTAATTCATGGTAAAAGAGATCCAGTCAAGTCATACCCAATATAAACCAATAATAATGAATGCAACTGACAGTGTGCTCTCCAACGGGTGCTTTTTAATAAGAAGGTGATGACTCAACATAAAAGTAAATAGATAGGCCCTTTGCAGAGGGAAGCAGGGATTTGTAGAGGTGCCAGAGCTCGATTTTAAAATAGAGATTGAATAACATTTTGGGCGGCATACTTTCACTGTCAATGCAACAACTATGAGATGGTTGTATCTTCCATACTACATGCATTATAGGCAGTTCCCACGCAGAATGGTAAAAGTTTATACTCCCCCACCACCAACAAGCATCAATCCATGGCTTTCTCGAAACAATGAGTGCCTCCAACTAACAACAGCCCTGGGGTAGTTTTGTTTAATTATATTGATTTGCTTTGATCTTTTTGGATCATGGGACTGGGCATCCCGGTTACCGGCCCTTTCTCGTGAATGAGGAGCGGAGTCCACTCCTCTTGAGAATAACCCACCTAGCATGGAAGATATAGGCAGCCCTAATGGAAATATGAGCTGCTCGAGCATACAAAACAGAATTTAATTTGAAGGTTTAGAGTTTGGCACATACAAATTTACTTGCAACGGCAGGTAGATACGACATATAGGAAGGTATGGTGGACTCATATGGAATAACTTTGGGGTTTAAGGAGTTTGGATGCACAAGCAGTATTCCCGCTTAGGACAGGTGAAGGCTAGCAAAAGACTGGGAAGCGACCAACTGAGAGAGCGACAACAGTCATAAACATGCATTAAAACTAATTCACACCGAATACAAACATGAGTAGGATATAATCCACCATGAACATAAATATCATGAAGGCTATGTTGATTTCGTTTCAACTACATGCGTGAACATGTGCCAAGTCGAGTCACTCAATTCATTCAAAGGAGGATACCATCCCATCATACCACATCATAATCATTCTAATAGCATGGTGGCACGCAAGGTAAACCATTATAACTCATAGCTAATAAAACATGACACAAGCAACTATAATCTTTAAATGTCATTGCAAATATGTTTACTTCATAATAAGCTGAATCAGGAACGATGAACTCATCATATTTACAAAAACAAGAGAGCTCGAGTTCATACCAGCTTCTCTCATCTTAGTTAGTCCATCATATATCATCATTATTGCCTTTCACTCCCACGACCAAACGATGTGTATAATAATAAGAGTGCACGTGCATTGAACTAAGCTGGAATCTGCAAGCATTCAACTCAAGAGATAAGACAAAATGATATGGCTATAAATTAAATAAACAATCATGCACATGAGAGCCACTAAACATTTTCAATACGGTCTTCTACTTTCAACCCCTCAAAGGAAAGAAAAGATAATAAAACTATTTACACGGGAAAGCTCCCGACAAGTAAAAAGAAGAACGAGAAATCTTTTTGGGTTTTCATTTTAGTTTCTACTACAAGCATGGAAATTAAACTAACTATTTTTTTTGGTTTTTCTTAAGGTTTATCAAACACACAAGAAGAAAACTAGAAAAAGAAAATTAAACTAACATGGATAATACAATGAAAAAGTATGAGCACCGACGACTAAAATAATGTGTGAACATGAATGTAAAGTCGGTGAGAAATACGTACTCCCCCAAGCTTAGGCTTTTGGCCTAAGTTGGTCTAATGCCACGGACCGCGGCTACTCTCCCCGGTGTACTGAGAGGTGTAATCAGGATACCATTGGTTGGAGATCTCCTCCGGATCCCACTGATAAGATGATGAACAATATGGGTCCAGTGGTGGTTCCGGCTCGGGCTCAGGATCTGGAGTGGATGCTTGGCCTCGATGAGCATTCACCGCTTCTGGCATGATAAGATAATTATCTACAGTCAAATCAAACAACAGAGGTGCAGGCAGAATAATAGTCTCATTGTGTTTCTTACTAAATCTCAAGTTATACAGGAGCATCTTATCATCATTATGAACAATAAACCCATGTTCTACCATGCTCCTGTAATCTAAAATGTAAGGAGGCAAAATTGTCTCCTTTTCCTCATAGTGCCTAATAGGTATCTCGAAATATTTAGCAAGACGTGCAACATAGATACCTCCAAGGATGGGGCCTTTCGTACGATTCAGGTTTAAACGTTTAGAAATAACGGCACCCATACTAAAACTATTATCAAAAAACAAGGCATGGAATAGAATAATAATATCTGGGACACTGAAGTTTCCACTATTTCCACGACCAATCAAGCATCTACTAGCAAATATGGCAAAGTAGCGTAAAACAGGAAAGTGTATGCTAGAGATTCTCGCATTGGAACCCTTCTCTGGATCCCCTACAGTGATAGTGTTAACAAAGCCATCCACATCCCTAGGATGTCGTTCCTCTAATTTTCCCTTAAAGGGTATCCTACATACCGCACAAAAATCACGTAAAGACATTTCCCTGAATTCATCATATAAATGAAATGATACTGAAGGCGGTGACTTCTTAGGATAATAATAAAAGTTTTGGACAAAGGTATTGGTGAGTAAGAGATACTGATCGATCCGGTCGTGGAGGAAATCAGTGAGGCCTGCATTCTTGATCAAAGAATAGAAATCTTCATAAATTCCAGCTTCTCTCAAGAAATCATCGCATGGCCATCCACACGGCCATATTTCCGCTATTCGAGGAAGATTATATTTGGCCTTTTCCTTCTCTTTAGCTTGTTTTTCCTGGGAGCCTTGGCTAGAAGAGCCCCTCAAAAATCTCTTTAACATTTTCTGAAAATTTCTAAAATTTTAGTAACTTCAAAATAAAAGTGACCAAAACTAAACAAGGTTGATAGCAACTACTCCTACAAGTGCCTAGAGCCTATATCATGCATTAAGGATTTGCAATGAATAAAGCACTAGAACAAAAACTATTTGGACCAATGGAGGAGTCACATACCAAGCAACAATCTCCCAAAGCAGTTTTGTGAATGGAGCTTTGAGCAAGGAGATCGAAAATCGCATCAAAATGAGCTAGAACTCGTGCTTGAGCTGGATGGGGATTTTTTGGGAAGAAGATGGAGTGTGTGGGTGCTGGAATAAGTGGAGGGGGGCCACCAGGGTCCCACGAGATAGGGGGCGTGCCCAGGGATGGTGGGCACGCCCTCCACTCTCGTGGCCTGGTTCTTGCCCCTCCTGCAGTGATTTCAGTGCCTAAAATCCTCAAATATTCCATAAAAAATCATACTAAATTTGCAGGGCATTTGGAGCACTTTTATTTTCGAGATATTTTTCATTGCACGAGTAATTCAGAAAACAGACAGATAATACTATTTTTGCCTTATTTAATTTAAATAACAGAAAGTAAAAATAAAGTACAGAAGGTTGTGCCTTCTAGTTTCATCCATCTCATGATCATAAAAATGAATCCACTAACAAGGTTGATCAAGTCTTGTTAACAAACTCATTCCGAATAACACGAAACCGGAGAAATTTCAAAGTGACACTAGGTTACCTCAACGGGGATATGAACATCCCCAACAATAAATATCATACTTTTTCTTGACAGTAGGGAGAGGAAATTCGAAACCTCCAATAACGATTGATGGAATTTTCTCAATAGAATTGAAGCTATGAACTTGAGGTTGTTTCCTCGGAAAATGTACCGTATGCTCATTTCCATTAACATGAAAGGTGACATTGCCTTTATTACAATCAATAACAGCACCTGCAGTATTTAAAAAGGGTCTACCAAGGATAATAGACATACTGTCATCGTTGGGAATATCAAGAATGATGAAGTCTGTTAAGATAGTAACATTCGCATCAACAATAGGCACGTCCTCACAAATGCCGACATGTATAGCAGTTGATTTATCAGCCATTTGCAAGGATATCTCAGTGGGTGTCAACTTACTTAATTCAAGTCTACGGTACAAGGAAAGAGGCATGACACTAACACCGGCTCCTAAGTCACATAAAGCAGTTTTAACATAATTTCTTTTTATGGAGCAAGGTATAGTGGGTACTCCGGGATCACCAAGTTTCTTAGGTATTCCACCCTTAAAGGTATAGTTGGCAAGCATGGTGGAAATCTCAGCTTCAGGTATTTTCCTCTTATTAGTGATGATATCTTTCATATACTTAGCATAAGGATTTAATTTAAGCATATTAGTTAAGCGCATGCGTAAGAAAATAGGTCTAATCATTCCAGCAAACGCTCAAAGTCCTCATCATCCTTTGTCTTGGATGGTTTAGGAGGAAAGGGCATGGGTTTCTGAACCCATGGTTCTCTTTCTCTACTATGCTTCCTGGTAACAAAGTCTCTCTTATCATAACATTGGTTTCTTGATTGTGGGTTATCAAGACCAACAGCAGGTTCAGTTTCTATATCATTGTTATTACTAGGTTGAGCATCTACATGAACATCATTATTAGCATTATCATCATGTTCATGTTCATCTCCGGATTGTGTTTCAACATCAGAGATAGAAATATTATTAGGATTCTCAGGTGTTTCTACATTAGGTTCACTAGAAGCATGCAAAGTCCTATCATTTTTATTTTTCTTCTTCTTAGAAGAATTAGGAGCATCTAGATTATTATTCTGAGAATCTTGTTCAATTCTCTTAGGGTGGCCTTCAGGATACAAAGGTTCCTGAGTCATTTTACCAGTTCTAGTAGCCACTCTAACAGCAAAGTCATGTTTATTATTTAGTTCAACTAGCAATTCATTCTGAGCTTTAAGTACTTGTTCAGCTTGAGTAGCAACCATAGAAGCATGTTTACTAGTGAGTTTAAGTTCACCTTTAACTCTAGCTATATAATCATTGAAGCGTCCTATCATATAAGCATTATTCTTCAATTGTCTACCAACATAATCATTGAAATTTGCTTGTCTATTCATGAAATCATCAAATTCATCTAAGCATAGACTTTGAAATTTAGTAGATGGGATTTCATCTTTATCATATCTATAGAGATAATTTACCTTTACTACATGTGTCAGGTTATCAAGACAATGTGTTTCTTCAACAGGCGGTATATTAAGACCATGTATTTCTTCAATATGTGGTAAATTCTTAACACCTTCAGCTTTAATACCTTTTTCTTTCATTGATTTATTTGCCTCTTGCATATCTTCAGGACTGAGAAATAGAACACCTCTCTTCTTCGGAGTGGGTTTAGGAATAGGCTCAGGAGTTGGCTCAATTGGTTTAGGAATTGCCTCAGGAATTGGCGCAGGAAGAGTCCAATTATTTTCATTAGCCAACATATTATTCAATAGTAATTCAGCTTCGTCGAATGTTCTTTCCCTAAAAACACAACCAACACAACTAGCCAAGTAGTCCTTGGAAGCATCAGTTAGTCCATTATAAAAGATATCAAGTATTTCATTTTTCTTAAGAGGATGATCAGGCAAAGCATTTAGTAATCGGAGAAGCCTCCCCCAAGCTTGTGGGAGACTCTCTTCTTTGATTTGCACAAAGTTATATATTTCATGCAAGGCAGCTTGTTTCTTATGAGCAGGAAAATACTTGGCAGAGAAGTAATAAATCATATCCTGGGGACTACGCACACAACCAGGATCAAGAGAATTAAACCAAGTCTTAGCATCACCCTTTAATGAGAACGGAAATATCTTAAGTATGTAATAATAGCGAGACGTCTCATCATTAGTAAACAGGGTAGCTATATCATTTAACTTGGTAAGATGTGCCACAACAGTTTCAGATTCAGTGCCATAAAAGGGATCGGATTCAACTAAAGTAATAATCTCAGGATCAACAGAGAATTCATATTCATTATCATTAACAAAGAAAGGTGAAGTAGCAAAAGGAGGGTCATGTTTCATTTTAGCATTTAAAGTCTTTTGTTTCAGCTTAGCTAACAATTTCTTAAGATCTGATCTATCATTGCAAGCAAGAAAATCTCTAGCAGTTTCTTCATCCATAACATAACCCTCAGGAACAACAGGCAATTCATAATCATTCGGAGATATTTCATCATCACTATCATCAATAATAGCATCTTCAATAATTTCATTCTCTCTAGCCTTAGCAAGTTGTTCATCAACAAATTCACCTAATCGCACAGTAGTATCAAGCATAGAAGTAGTTTCATCATAAGTATCATGCATAGCAGAAGTGGCATCATCAATAACATGCGACATAATAGAATTCATAGCAGTAGCAGGTTTAGGTGTCGCAAGCTTATTCATAACAGAAGGAGAATCTAGTGCAGAGCTAGATGGCAGTTCCTTACCTCCCCTCGTAGTTGAGGGATAAATTTTAGTTCTTTGATCTTTCAAGTTCTTCATAGTGATCAGCAGATATAAATCCCAAGTGACTCAGAGAATAGAGATATGATCCCCGGCAACGGCGCCAGAAATTAGTCTTGATGACCCACAAGTGTAGGGGATCACAACAGCTTTCAAGGGTAGAGTATTCAACCCAAATTTATTGATTCGACACAAGGGGAGCCAAAGAATATTCTTGAGTATTAGGAGTTGAGTTGTCAATTCAACCACACCTGGATAACTTAGTATCTGCAGCAAGGTATTTAGTAGCAAAGTAGTATGATAGTAATGGTAACAATGGTAAAGATAAAGATATCAGAAGTAACATTTTTGGGTTTTGTAGTAATTGTAACAGTAACAACAGAAAAGTAAATAAGCGAAGCACAAGATGTGAAAAGCTTGTAGGCAATGGATCAGTGATGGATAATTATGTCGGATGTGATTCATCATGTAATAGTTATAACATAGGGTGACCCACAACTAGCTCCAATTCATCAATGTAATGTAGGCATGTATTCCGAATATAGTCATATGTGCTTATGGAAAAGAACTTGCATGACATCTTTTGTCCTACCCTCCCGTGGCAGCGGGGTCCTAGTGGAAACTAAGGGATATTAAGGTCTCCTTTTAGTAGAGAACCGGACCAAAGCATTAACACATAGTGAATACATGAACTCCTCAAACTACGGTCATTACTGAGAAGTATCCCGATTATTGTCACTTGTTGTCGGATCATAACACATAATAGGTGACTATAGACTTGCAAGATAGGATCAAGAACACACATATATTCATGAAACCATAATAGGTTCAGATCTGAAATCATGGCACTCGGGCCCTAGTGACAAGCATTAAGCATAGCAAAGTCATAGCAACATCAATCTCAGAACATAGTGGATACTAGGGATCAAACCCTAACAAAACTAACTTGATTACATGGTAAATATCATCCAACCCATCACCGTCCAGCAAGCCTACGATGGAATTACTCACACATGGCGGTGAGCATCATGAAATTGGTGATGGAGGATGATGATGACGACGGCGACGAATCCCCCTCTCCGGAGCCCTGAACGGACTCCAGATCAGCCCTCCTGAGAGAGATTAGGGCTTGGGGGCGGCTCCGTGTCGTAAAACGCGATGAAACTTCCTCTCTGATTTTTTTTCTCTGCGAGACGGAATATATGGAGTTGGAGTTGAGGTCGGCGGAGCTGTAGGGGGCCCACGAGACAGGGAGGCGCACCCAGAGGGGGTGGGCGCGCCCCCCACCCTCGTGGACAGGGTGTGGGCCCCCTGGTCTTGATTCTTTCACCAGTATTTTTTTATATTTTCTGAAACTTGTCTCCGAGAATTTTCAGGTCATTCCAAGAACTTTTGTTTTCTACACATGAAACAACATCATGGTAATTCTGCTGAAAACAACGTCAGTCCGGGTTAGTTTCATTCAAATCATGTAAGTTAGAGTCCAAAACAAGGGTAAAAGTGTTTGGAAAAGTAGATACGTTGGAGACGTATCATGCTTCCGTTTGCGCGATCTTCAAGGGTATGAAGTTGCACTCCCTCTCTCTCTCGTTGCTAGAATCTCCTAGATCGATCTTGGTGATGCGTAGAAAATTTTGAATTATTGCTACGTTCCCCAGCAGCAAGGCACCCTCATGATTTTCATACATGTCACTCTTGGTTCATTGCATATCCCGGTACACCGCCGGAGACATTCATATAGAGTCATATCTTGTTCTAAGTATCGAGTTGTAATCTTGAGTTGTAAGTAAATAAAAATGTGATGATATTCATTATTAGAGCATTGTCCCAAGTGAGGAAAGAATGATGGAGACTATGATCCCCCCACAAGTCGGGATAAGACTTCGGACTTTCCAAAAAAAAGAGAAAGGCCATATAAAAAAAGGCCAGATAAAAAGTGAGAGAAAAAGAGAGAAGGGACAATGCTACTATCCTTTTACCACACTTGTGCCTCAAAGTAGCACCATGATCTTCATAATAGAGAGTCTCCTATGTTGTCACTTTCATATACTAGTGGGAATTTTTCATTATAGAACTTGGCTTGTATATTCCAATGATGGGCTTCCTCAAAATGCCCTAGGTCTTCGTGAGCAAGCAAGTTGGATGCACACCCACTTAGTTTCTTTGGTTGAGCTTTCATACATTTATAGCTCTAGTGCATCCATTGCATGGCAATCCCTACTCACTCACATTGATATCTATTAATGGGCATCTCCATAGCCCGTTGATACACCTAGTTGATGTGAGACTATCTTCCTCTTTTTTATATTCTCCACAACCACCAGTCTATTCCACATATAGTGTTATGTCCATGACTCACGCTCATGTATTGCGTGAAAGTTGAAAAAGTTTGAGAATACTAAAGTATGAAACAATTGCTTGGCTTGTCATCGGGGTTGTGCATGATTAAATACTTTGTGCGATGAAGATAGAGCATAGCCAGACTATATGATATTGTAGGGATAGCTTTCTTTAGCCATGATATTTTGAGAAGACATGATTACTTTGTTAGTATGCTTGAAGTATTATTGTTTATCATGTCAATATGAACTTTTATTTTGAATCATTTGGATCTGAACATTCATGCCACAATAAAGAAAATTACATTGAGAATTATGCTAGGTAGCATTCCACATCAAAAATCCTGTTTTTATAATTTACCTACTCGAGGACGAGCAGGAATTAAGCTTGGGGATGCTTGATACGTCTCCAATGTATCTATAATTTTTTATTATTCCATGCTATTATATTACCTGTTTTGGATGTTTATGGGCTTTAATTTACACTTTTATATCATTTTTGGGACTAACCTATTAACCGGAGGCCCAACCCGAATTGCTGTTTTTTGTGCCTATTTCAGTGTTTCGAAGAAAAGGAATATCAAACGGAGTCCAAACAGGAGGAAACCTTCGAGAGCGATCTTTTTGGAACAAATGCAAACCAGGAGACTTGGAGTGGACGTCAAGCAAATAGCGAGGCGGTCATGAGGGTGCCCGACGTGCCCTGTAAGGGTGGGCGCGCCCCCCACCCTCGTGGGCCCCTCGAGTGTCCACCGACCTACTTCTTCCTCCTATATAAATCTACGTACCCCGAAACCATCCAGGGGCACCACGTAAACCTAATTCGACCGCTGCAACCTTCTGTATCCGCGAGATCCCATCTTGGAGCCTTCGTCGGCGCTCCGCCGGAGGGGGAGTCGACCATGGAGGTCCTCTACATCATCTCCAAGGCCTCTCCGATGAGTTGTGAGTAGTTTACCACAGACCTTCGGGTCCATAGATATTAGCTAGATGGCTTCTTCTCTCTCTTTGATTTTCAATACAAAGTTCTCCTTCCTCTTCTTGGAGTTCTATTCGATGTAACTCTTTTTGCGGTGTGTTTGTCGAGATCCAATGAATTGTGGGTTTATGATCAAGTTTATCTATGAGAAATATTTGAATCTCCTCTGAATTCTTTTATGTATGATTGGTTATCTTTGCAAGTCTCTTTGAATTATCAGTTTGGTTTGGCCTACTAGATTGATCTTTCTTGCAATGGGAGAAGTGCTTAGCTTTGGGTTCAATCTTGCAGTGTCCTTTCCCAGTGACAGCAGGGGCAGCAAGGCACGTAATGTATTGTTGCCATCGAGGATAAAAAGATGGGGTTTATATCATATTGCATGAGTTTATCCCTCTACATCATGTCATCTTGCTTAATGCGTTAGTCTGTTCTTATGAACTTAATACTCAGATGCAGACATGAGTCGGTCGATGTGTGGAGTAATAGTAGTAGATGCAGAATCATTTCGGTCTACTTGTTACGGACATGATGCCTATATACATGATCATGCCAAGATATTCTCATAACTCGTGAAACCTATGGCCCCCGTGTCTATCTATTGATCGACAGTAATTTGTTCACCCACCGTAATAATTATGCTATCTTGAGAGAAGCCACTAGTGAAACCTATGGCCCCCGGGTCTATCTTTTATCATATAAGTTTTCCATTTACTTTTATTTGCATCTTTTATTTTCCAATCTATATCATAAAAATACCAAAAATATTTATCTTATCATATTATCTCTATCAGATCTCACTTTTGCAAGTTTCCGTGAAGGGATTGGCAACCCCTTTTATCGCGTTGATTGCGAGGTTCTTGTTTGTTTGTGTAGGCGCGTGGGACTTGTGAGGAGCCTCCTACTGGATTGATACCTTGGTTCTCAAAACTAAGGGAAATACTTACGCTACTTTGCTGCATCACCCTTTCCTGTTCAAGGGAAAAAAACAACGCATGCTCAAGAGGTAGCACTCCCCCTTAAGTCCGAATTGGAGTAGGAGGGGGGCGGCGCCCCCCCCCTTTCCTTCTCCCTCTCCCCCTCCTTCCTCCCCCCTCTCTCCCTCTTGGTGGAAACCTACTAGGACTTGGATTCCTAGTAGGATTCTCCTTTTGGGGGCACGCCTAGGAGGGTCGGCTGGCCAGCCTCCCCTCCCTCCTTTATATACGGGGGCAGGGGGGCACCCTAGAACACACAAGTTGATCTTTTAGCCATGTGCGGTGCCTCCCTCCACTGTTACATACCTCGATCATACTATTGCGGAGCTTAGGCGAAGCCCTACGTCGGTAGCATCATCATCACCGTCACCACGTCGTCGTGCTGAGGGAACTCACCCTCGGTCTCAACTGGATCAAGAGTATGAGGGACATCATCGAGCTGAACATGTGCTGAATGCAGAGGTGTCGTACGTTCGGTACTTGATCGGTTGGATCGCGAAGAAGTTCGACTACATCAACCGCGTTACTAAACGCTTCCACTTTCGGTCTACAAGGGTACATGGACACACTCTCCCCTCTCATTGCTATGCATCTCCTAGATAGATCTTGCGTGATCGTTGGAATTTTTTTGAAATTACTGTGTTCCCCAACAGTGGCATCCGAGCCAGGTCTATGCGTAGATATTATATGCCCGAGTAGAACACAAGTGAGTTGTGGGCGATAATAGTCACACTGCTTACTGAGGGAGTCCTAGATTAGGGGGTATCCGGACAGCCGTACTGTATACATCGTCCGGACTATTGAAGCGTGAAGATACAAGACTCAAGACTTTGGCCCGTGTCCGGATGGGACTCTCCTTTGCGTGGAAGGCAAGCTTGGCGATCCGGATATTGTGTTTCCTTCCTTGTAACCGACTCCGTGTAAAACCTAGCCCTCTCCGGTGTCTATATAAACCGAAGAGGTTGGTCCTTAGAAGGACGAACACAATTACAATCATACCATCATAGGCTAGCTCTTAGGATTTAGCCTCTACGATCTCGTGGTAGATCTACTCTTGTACTACTCATATCTTCAATATTAATCAAGTAGGAAGTAGGGTTTTACTCCATCGAGAGGGCCCGAACCTGGGTAAACATTGCGTCCCTCGCTTCCTGTCACCATCAACCTAAGACGCACAGATCGGGACCCCCTACCCGAGTTCCGCTGGTTTTGACACTGGCATTGGTGCTTTCATTGAGAGTTCCTCTCTGTCGTTGCTGCATGGCTTGATGGCGCCTTCAATCGTCAACAACACGGTCCAGGAGGAGACTTTTCTCCCCGGACAGATCTTCGTGTTCAGCGGCTTCGCACTGCGGGCCATTTCGCTTGGCCATCTGGAGCAGATCGACAGCTACGCCCCTGGCCACCAGGTCAGGTCCGGAAACTTGAACTACACGGTGGATATTCGCGGAGACTTGATCTTCGACGGATTTTGGCCTGCGCCAGGAGCACCGAATAGTCACAATGAGCACGGCTTAGACCTGTCGTCGGACGATGCTCGGGATATCACCCCTTCAGTAAAAGCCTCGGATCTAAATCCGGAGCAGGTTGCGTTGCCTAACGACGGAGGGGTGGACCCCGCCCCACAGGCTGCACACTCATCGGTGGTGGAGCCGAATACAGGTATCACCTCTGTGGAAGCCTATAACCTCGGGCCCCCGGACTCGTATCCGGTTGTTGGTCCCGGTCCGCACACCCTCGAGCCAGCTGAGCCAGGTTGGACTCTGATAATGGAGTTTACCGCTGCGGATATCTTCCAGCACCTGCCCTTTGGCAACATGCTGAACTCATTAATGTCTCTCTCGTTGTCAGGAGGCTCTGGGCCGAACTATGTCCGGCTTGAGTGGGAAGCAGGCGACGAAGGAATTCGCTGCCCACCCACCACCCATTTCATTGCCACGGTCGACGATTTAACCGACGTGCTTGACTTCGACTCTGAAGACATCGACGGTATGGACGACAATGCAGTAGAAGTACAGGAGCCATCGCTCACAGGGCGGTGGACGGCCACCTCCTCATACGATATATACATGGTGGACACTCCGAAGGAAACCAATGGCGACGAGGCAATGGAGGATAACCCCTCAGGGATAAAAGCAAAGCATGGGCGTCGTCAGCGTCGCTCTAAGCCCCGCCACAGAATTATCGGCCCCGAAGATGAAAGCAATCCGGAGGGTGCCGAAGAGGAATACAACCCTGACCAGCCCGCCTTGGAGAATGCCAAACCGGAAGATGAGCAGGTCAGCCCAGACGAACAGGCGACTAACGGATATCCGGAGGAGGACAACTATATGCCCCCCTCCGAAGATGAGATTAGCCTCAGCGATGACGAGTTCGGCGTGCCCGAGGATCCCATGGAGCAGGAGCGCTTCAAGCACCGGCTTATTGCCACTGCAAGGAGCCTGAAGAAGAAGAAGCAGCAACTCCAGGATGATCAAGACCTGCTCACGGATAGATGGACTGAAGTCCTGGCAGCCGAGGAATACGGACTCGAGCGCCAAACGGCTGACCGGCCATCCCGTGGCCGGGATAAAACGGGATATCAACCCGAATACCAGCCTGCACCCCCACGCCAATACACTACGGCCCGGGGCAACAGGAAAGACCTGCAAGATATACTGCAAAACAAAGCAGGACAGCCAAGATCGATCTACGGATCGCGGGGGCGCGCCCCAGCACGCGATGATGACCGTCACACCGGATACACTATCAACAAGTCTGGCCAGGCCGAACACAGAAACCCAGACCAATTCGAACTGCGTAGCCACATAGCCCGGCACAGAGGCACCGCACACACCCTCTGCTTGACTGACGAAGTGATGGATCATGAATTCGCAGAAGGGTTCAAACCCGTAAACATCGAATCATACGATGGCACAACAGACCCCGCAGTGTGGATCGAAGATTTCCTTCTCCACATTCACATGGCCCGCGGGGACGATCTACACGCCATCAAGTATCTTCCCCTTAAGCTCAAAGGACTAGCCCGACACTGGCTAAACAGCCTGCCAGCAAATTCCATTGGCAGTTGGGAAAACCTGGAAGATGCATTCCTCGACAACTTCCAAGGCACATATGTGCGACCACCGGACGCCGATGACTTGAGCCACATTACCCAACAGCCCGGAGAGTCAGCCAGGAAATTCTGGACTCGGTTCCTAACTAAAAAGAACCAAATAGTCGATTGTCCAGACGTCGAAGCCCTGGCGGCTTTTAAGCATAATATCCATGACGAGTGGCTCGCTCGACACCTCAGCCAGGAAAAACCCAAGTCCATGGCAGCCCTCGCAACATTAATGATTCACTTTTGCACGGGCGAGGACAGCTGGTTGGCTCGTAGCGGCACCACACCACATTCCGGCACTTCGGATGTCCGCGACAGTAACGGCAAGCCACGACGCAACAGACATAAGCGAGAGAACAACGGCGACACACTGAAGACACGACAGTAACGGCAAGCCATGACACAACAGACATAAGCGACAGAACAACGGCGACAACACTGAAGACACGACAGTAAACGCCGGATTCAGCGGATCCAAGTCCGGTCAACGGAAGAAGTCGTTCAAAAGAAACAATCAGGGACCGTCTAGTCTGGACCGTATACTGGAGTGCTCGTGCCAAATTCATGGCACCCCGGACAAGCCAGCTAACCACACCAACAGAGACTGCTGGGTATTCAAACAGGTCGGCAAAATAAATGCCGAAAACAAGGACAAGGGGCTGCACAACGACGATGACGAGGAGCCCCGGCGTCCGAACACGGGGGGATAGAAGAAATCCCCCTCCCTCTAGGTGAAAACGGTCAACCTGATCTACGCCACTCACATCCCCAAGCGGGAATGGAAGCGAGCACCACGGGACGCCTACGCGATGGAGCCAGTCGCCCCCAAGTTCAACCCATGGTCAGCTTGTCCGATCACCTTTGATCGTAGGGATCATCCTACCAACATCCATCACGGCGGCTCAGCCGCATTGGTCTTAGACCCAATCATCGACGGATTCCACCTCACGCGAGTCCTTATGGACGGCGGCGGCAGCCTGAACCTGCTTTATCAGGACACAGTGCGCAAAATGGGCATCGACCCCTCAAGGATCAAGCCCACCAAAACCACCTTTAAAGGTGTAATTCCTGGAGTAGAGGCCTGCTGTACGGGCTCTATAACATTGGAAGTGGTCTTCGGATCTCCGGACAACTTCCGAAGCAAAGAGTTAATCTTCGATATTGTCCCTTTCCGTTGTGGTTACCACGCACTGCTCGGACGAACCGCATTCGCTACATTCAACGGGGTACCACACTATGCATACCTCAAGCTCAAGATGTCAGGCCCGCGCGGGGTCATAACAGTCAACGGAAACATGGACTGCTCTCTCCGTACAGAAGAGCATACTACAGCCCTTGCGGCAGAGGTACAATGCGGCCTCCTCCGACAAACCACCAATCCGGCGACGACAACCTCAAGCACCGTCAAGCGAGTCTGGAGCACCCCGCAACAGGATCATCAGGCATGCCAAGAGCGCAATTAGCAGTCCGGCCTCCGCTCACACCCCATTAAAGCAGCATTCGTGCCACGCATACACAATTACACACTCAAAATACCATGGGCACAGGCAGAGGCGTAGCAGTGACTCCGTCAACAGTGCGGTATCACCGCAACATACCTTCATAATCTTTCCCTTTTACCTTTCAGGACATTGCTTTAGTGCAGCCTCTTCAGAAGAGCCGGATTTCCGTACTTACATAGGAGAGAAAACCAAGGAGGCAACAGGCTTTGCACACAGAAGGAAACACCCAGGTGGAATCTATTTACGATCGTTATACATGTTTTATCTATCTGTACGTGACCTGCCCCTGGATAGGACATGTCAAATAGTCCTATTTATCTCCACTTAATGCATTCATTGTAAACATATGCTTAAACGTATTATTCATCAATGGGAGATCACATATAGCGTGAGCTTATCAGTCTTATTTGAGCATTTTTTCTCGCAAAATGTTTATTTGATATTGCATCCGTACACCTTGGTACGTTCATCTTGCCAGGGGCTTCTGATGGCGCCCCATAATATGGAAAGTCAAGTCCGAACACTTTCAACAATGCGGCACCCCGAACTTATAGCACTATATGCATCAGCTCCGAATCATGTCTTGGGTCTACAGTTGGGTTAGCCCGGCTCCCTTGCTTTGGTACCTTACGTTCCGTTATATCGGCTAAGGTAGCGCAGGGAGAACTACTGCGATTGTGTCTCGGTTCTTCCGGACGAGCACCTCAGTAGAGAAAGCCGAAAACTGACCGGCATGATGTGGCGAGAGCTGGTCGCTATTCGAGAGGTCTTAAAATCCTTAAAGATTTTTCCGCTTTAGGCGATAAATCGGCTTCGTCCGATCTAGGCGTATATAGCGCCCCAATTCGGCCTTCCGGATTCTAGGGGCTTCGCCGAAATTTAAAATTGTAGATTTCTATGACTAAGTGAAAGTTATAAAGCTGCATAGTCCGACTGCCTTGTTCGCTGCGCTGGACACCTCCTTAAGGGACCAAACATTTGGATAAAGAGTGTCCGGGTTTCCACGAACACCCTAGTACTAGTTACGTGGGGGCGGAAGCCAACGACTGGCCTACTTTCAGAATTTTATAAACAGCCGCACAGAAGGTAATATTTTAAATAACAAAAGCGCTACATAGCGCAAGTAACTTCGTCCTTAAATTACAAACATGATAGAAGTGAATTCATTCTAAAATTGTGTCCTTGGTACATTCATCGGCCACGACGAGCGCCCTTCATAACGCCATCGCAATACTTCTCCGGATAGCGATGCGCCTTGCCCTCCGGTGGCCCTCCCTTCACCAGCTTCTCCGCATCCAGCTTGCCCCAATGCACCTTCGCGCGGGCAAAGGCTCGGCGGGCACCCTCAATGCAAACGGATCGCTTGATGACTTCGAGCCGCGGACAGGCATTCACCATCCGCTTGATTAGGCCGAAGTAGCTAGCCGGCAGGGGCTCACCAGGCCACATCCGGACTATGAAATCTTTCATAGCCGTTTCGGCCGCCCTGTGGAGTTTGACCAACTGCTTCAGTTGGTCACTCAGAGGCATTGGATGTTCGGCCCTAGCATACTGGGACCAGAACAGCTTCTCCGTTGAGCTCCCCTCCTGGGCACGGTAGAACTCCGCGGCATCTGATACGCTGCGTGGCAGATCTGTGAATGCCCCTGGAGACCTCCGAACTCGGGTAAGTAAAAGAAACGCCTCCTCCACATGTTTGCTTTGCATAAAGAATTTCTTACCCGCCGCTATCTTTTTGGCCTCCTGGACTTCCTGCTGTGCCTTCTCGGCTTCGGCCTTGGCGTCTTTTATACTAGCAAGGGCCTTCGCAAGCTCGGCCTCTTTCGCCATAAGCTCATGCTCCACGGACTCGAACTTTTTGCCGAGCTCCTGGAGCTCTTGTTGTACCTCGCCCACTCTGGCATCTTGCTTCTCGCGCTCTGTGTGTTCCAAGGCCGCCTTGTCTTCGGCCTTGGACAACGCTTTCTTCGGAGAGGCCACTTCGGTGGTGGCCCCTGTTACAAAATCACGACGCTTCGTCGTTAGAATAACTAATTTTATATACCCTTCATTATGTGAGAGCGGGGAATTACTCACCTTTGCTCTCTTCGAGCTGCCTCTTCGTGAGGTCGAGCTCTCCTTGCGCCTGATCCAGATCCCGTTTTAGTCCGGCGATCTCGGCTGTGCGGACAGTAGCGGCAAGCAAAACAACCTGCTTATTCACATTAACACTTATTATTAGACTCCTGTGGATTATAATTGACCCTCTGTTTGGTTTTTTCTTTCCGAACACCAAACAGAGTATCAGGGGCTACTACCTATCGGGTGGTAATTTCACATATTTTTTACTTACCTCAAAGCCTGTCAGGAGGCTGGTGCAAGCTTCGGTTAGCCCGCTCTTGG
Source organism: Triticum aestivum (assembly GCF_018294505.1). Taxonomy (NCBI): domain Eukaryota; kingdom Viridiplantae; phylum Streptophyta; class Magnoliopsida; order Poales; family Poaceae; genus Triticum; species Triticum aestivum. Next base: position 612,384,089 of record NC_057813.1, read on the forward strand.
CGGGCGAAACCTTCTGAATCACCGCACTCATAAGAGTACGGTGCTCTTCATCCATGGAAGCGCCGTGAAGCGCTTCCAACAGACAATACGGCGCCTCGGGCGCAACAGAAGTCCTCGACACAGACGGCTCACCCTCCCTAACGAGGGGTTGCCCGCCTGAGTCCGGAACCACTAAAGGCTCCGGAACAGTGTTCGGCTGAGAGCCCGGCCTACTGGCTCTCACCGACACGATCCGCGGGGATCTTGAACCCTGCGTGTCCGACATCTGGAATTCCACCTTGGGGCGTCTCCAGAATCACCTCCCCCCGCTCTGGGAGCCTTCGGGACAACACTTCCGTGTCATCTGCGGGATGAGGAGTGGTGGCCGTCGGGAGCGAGTTCATCTCCGAATCGCTCAGGTATCCATCCGAAGAAGATACCTCGGGATGAACCCTGGACGGACTGCATATACGTTCAGCGTTATAAAAAGACTGTGAAGTAAAGTCATTACAGGGTGCAGATACTTACAATCGCGCTAGGGGCTTCCCCCTGAGCAGCCACCCCTCCTCGCTATGGGCGGCCGTGGCGGAGTAGTCCGGAAGGGACACCTTTCCCTTCTTGGACGACCCAGCCTCCCCCTCCGGGGCGGCTTTCCTCTTTTTCTCCTCCCCAGTGCGGGGAGGTAGAGTTTCTTCTTGCTTCCCCCCGCCTCCGCGGGAGGGATCTGTCTCGTCGTCATCATACGACATGGGTATGACGGCCTTGCGTCGAGGGCCTTTTCCGGCCCCCTGGTCCGCCTTCTCGGGCCCCTCACCCTCTCCGGGTGGGGCAGTCCCTTCTTCTTCTTCCTCCCCTTCGGGGGAGGAGTGTGCCTCGTCGTCTTCGGACGAGGCTTCTGGCGCAACCTTATGTCGGAGACCCTTTCGGATCCTCGGGGCCTTCTTATCGGCCTTCTTCTCCGGCACCTGGTAGGGCGCCGGGACCAGCATCTCCGTCAGGAGAGCATTAGCTGGGCTTTCTGGCAGCGGAGCCGGACAGTCAATCTGCTCCGCTATCTCCACATAATCTTGAACAAATATGCACAATTACTTAAGGCTCCCCCATGAATATATTGGGAAGAACCGAATCCGGTGGTAGCCTGAGAACTCACCTGACTAGGAGGCCGCGCGGCGTGGAGCCCACGGTCCTCGGATGTGGGAGGAGGTACTTTGGAGGCCTTGAACAACGCCTTCCACGCGTTTTTGTGCTTCATGCCATAAAGCCTCTGAAGCGTCTGGTGTTCGGCCGGGACGAACTCCCAAAGATTGAATGCCCCCCTTTCGCACGGCAGAATCCGGCGAACGAGCATGACCTGGATCACGTTGACAAGCTTGATGTTCTTGTCCTTCATGCTCTTGATGCAGTTTTGGAGTTCGGTCAGCTCTGTAGATTCGCCCCAGGACAGGCCCCTCTTTTCCCAGGAGGTGAGCCGCATGGGGTTCCGGATCAGAACTAGGGGGCCGCCGCCCAGTTGGCGTCACGTGGCTCGGTGATGTAGAACCACCCCGACTTCCACCCCTTCACGGTTTCCGCAAAGGAGCCGTCAAGCCAGGTGACGTTAGGCATCTTGCCCACCATGGCTCCTCCGCACTCCGCTTGCTGGCCGCTCACAATCTTCGGCTTCACGCAGAAGATTTGCAGCCACAAGTCGAAATGAGGCTTGATGCAGAGGAAGGCCTCGCATACGATGATGAACGCTGAGATGTTGAGGACGAAGTTCGGGGCTAGATCATGGAAATCTAGCCCGTAGTAGAACATGAGCCCGCGGACGAAGGGGTGAAGTGGAAACCCCAGTCCACGGATGAAGTGGGCGAGAAACACGACCCTCTCGTGGGGTCCTGGGGTTGGAATGACCTGCCCATCGTCTGGTAGCCAGTGCACTATGTCTGCAGCCAAGTATCCGGCCGCCCGAAGATTCACGATATCCTTCTCCTTCACGGTAGAAGCCACCCACTTGCCTCTTGCTTTGTACATGTTTAGCTGTGCGGAGAAGACTTGGGCCAGGGCGCTGGAGCTCGAGGGGGCAAGAGTGGGCAAAGGAGGAAGAAGGTGTGGGTAAAAATGGGGAACTCTTATCCCTTTATAGAGGAAACGGAAGCGGTGCGCCTCCCCACTTGCCCGTTGGGAATCGCTCACCTCCCAAGCGCCACGATTGATGGTATGATGGGATTACCCATACCCGTATTGATGAGAATCCCATGATAAGGGGACACGATCTCTGCTTTGACAAGACGTGTCAAGGAAACCGCCTCGCAATATGCGCTGTGGCAGGATGTGGGAAAACGGTTCGGATAATGACCCGACCTTGATGACATGTCACGCTGTCTAGAAAGTTGCTAGCAGATTGCATTTGTGAAATATCATTCTCTCTACGGTGATATGTGAGGATCATTTTGCGGATCCGGACACGGTTGAAGTGTTCGATAATTACCTTGGAGTATTCGGAAAAGGAACCCGCCTTGCAATGTTGAAGACAAGACTGCGCGCCGGACTCATCGTCATTGAAGCCTGGTTCAGGGGCTACTGAGGGAGTCCTGGATTAGGGGGTATCCGGACAGCCGGACTGTATACATCGTCCGGACTATTGAAGCGTGAAGATACAAGGCTCAAGACTTCGGCCCGTGTCCGGATGGGACTCTCCTTTGCGTGGAAGGCAAGCTTGGCAATCCGGATATTGTGTTTCCTTCCTTGTAACCGACTCCGTGTAAACCCTAGCCCTCTCCAGTGTCTATATAAACCGGAGAGGTTGGTCCTTAGAAGGACGAACACAATTACAATCATACCATCATAGGCTAGCTCTTAGGGTTTAGGCTCTACGATCTCATGGTAGATCTACTCTTGTACTACTCGTATCTTCAATATTAATCAAGCAGGAAGTAGGGTTTTACCTCCATCGAGAGGGCCAACCTGGGTAAACATTGTGTCCCTCGCTTCCTGTCACCATCAGCCTAAGACGCACAGATCGGAACCCCCTACCCGAGATCCGTCGGTTTTGACACCGACACTTACCACCAATGTCTTACTTTGATTCAGAAGTATTGTTGGATGAAGCGGCCCGGACCGACATTACATGACCGCATTCATGAGACTGTTTATACCGACGTGCTTTTGTACAAAGGTGACTGGCGGGTGTCTATTTCTCCAACTTTAGTTGAATCGAGTTTGCCTATGGCCTGTCCTTGCGAAGGTTAAAACATCACACTTGACGAAAAATCGTTGTGGTTTTGATGCGTAGGTAAGAACGGTTCTTGCTAGAAGCCCATAGCAGCCACGTAAAACTTGCAACAACAAGATAGAGGACGTCTAACTTGTTTTTGCGGGGCTTGCTGTCATGTGATATGGTCAAGGCATGATGTGATATAAATTGTTGTATGAGATGATCATGTTTTGTAACAAGTTATCGACAACTAACAGGAGCCATATGGTTGTCACTTTATTGTATGCAATGCAATCGCCATGTAATTGTTTTACTTTATCACTAAGCGGTAGCGATAGTCGTAGTAACAATAGTTGGCGAGACGACAATGATGCTACGATGGAGATCAAGGTGTCTCGTCGGTGACGATGGAGATCATGACGATGCTTCGGTGATGGAGATCATGAGCACAAGATGATGATGGCCATATCATGTCACACATTTTGATTGCATGTGATGTTTATCTTTTATGCATCTTATTTTGCTTAGTACGGCGGTAGCATTATAAGATGATCCCTCACTAAATTTCAAGGTATAAGTGTTCTCCCTGAGTATGCACCGTTGCTACAGTTCGTCGTGCCGAGACACCACATGATGATCGGGTGTGATAAGCTCTACGTTCACATACAACGGGTGCAAGCCAGTTTTGCACACGCAGAATACTCGGATTAAACTTGACGAGCCTAGCATATGTAGATATGGCCTTGGAACATTGAGACCGAAAGGTCGAACATGAATCATATAGTAGATATGACCAACATAGTTATTTTAGTGCGTTCCTAGAGAAAGCTAAGTTGAAAGATGATGGCACCAACTACATGGACTGGGTTCGTAACTTGAGGATTATCCTCATTGCTGCACAAAGAATTACGTCATGGAAGCACCGCTGGGTGCCAGGCCTGCTGCAGATGCTACTAATGACGTTAAGAACGCCTGGCATAGCAAAGCTGATGACTACTCGATAGTTTAGTGTGCCATGCTTTAGGCTTAGAATCGGGACTTCAAAGATGTTTTAAACGTCATGGAGCATATGAGATGTTCCAAGAGTTGAAATTGATATTTCAAACAAATGCCCGAGTTGAGAGATATGAAGTCTTCAACAAGTTGTACAGCTACACAATGGAGGAGAATAGTTCTGTCAGTGAACACATACTCAGAATGTCTGGGTACCATAACCACTTGACTCAACTAGGAGTTAATCTCATGTATTGCGTGAAAGTTGAAAAAGTTTGAGAACACCAAAAGTATGAAACAATTGCTTGGCTTGTCATTGGGGTTGTGCATGATTTGAATATTTTGTGTGATGAAGATGGAGCATAGCCAGACTATATGATTTTGTAGGGATAACTTTCTTTGGCCATGTTATATTGAGAAGACATAATTTCCTTGTTAGTATGCTTGAAGTATTTTTGTTTTTATGTCAATATTAAACTTTTGTTTTGAATCTTATGGATCTGAACATTCATGTCACAATAAAGAAAAATTACATGGGTAAATATGTTAGGTAGCATTCCACATCAAAAATTCTATTTTTATCATTACCTACTGGAGGACGAGAAGGAATTAAGCTTGGGGATGCTTGATACATCTCCAACGTATCTATAATTTTTTATTGTTCCATGCTATTATATTATCCGTTTTGGATGTTTATATGCATTAATATTATATTTTATATTATTTTGGGGACTAACCTATTAACCTAGAGCCCAGTGCCAGTTTCTGTTTTTTCCTTGTTTTTGAGCTTTGCGGAAATGGAATACCAAACGGAGTCCAAACGAAATAAAACATTCACGATGATTTTTCTTGGACCATAAGACACCCCGGAGACTTGGAGATGAAGTCAAAAGAGCCGCGAGGCGGTGGCAAGGGTGGAGGGCGCGCCCAGGGGGTAGGGCGCGCCCCTGTCTACCCACCACCTCGGGACTGCTCTGACCTAACCATTGCCCCTATATATTCACATATATCCCCAAACCACCAGAAGCATCCACGAAAACACTTTTCCACCGCCGCAACCTTCTGTACCCGTGAGATCCCATCTAGGGGCCTTTTCCGGCGTCCTGCCGGAGGGGGATTCGATCATGGAGGGCTTCTACATCAGCTCTATTGCCCTTCCGATGAAGCGTGAGTAGTTTACCTCAGACCTACGGGTCCATAGCTAGTAGATAGATGGCTTCTTCTCTCTCTTTGATTCTCAATACCATGTTCTCCCCGATGTTCTTGGAGATCTATCCGATGTAATCTTCTTTTGTGGTGTGTTTGTCGAGATGCGATGAATTGTGGATTTATGATCAGCTTATCTATGCATATTATTTGAATCTTCTCTGCATTCTTATATGCATGATTTGATATCTTTGTAATTCTCTTTGAACTATCGGTTTAGTTTGGCCAACTAGAATGGTTTTTATTGCAATGGGAGAAGTGCTTAGTTTTGGGTTCAATCTTGTAGTGTCCTTTCCCAGTGACAGTAGCGGCAGCAAGGCACGTGTTGTATTGTTGCCACCGAGGATAGAAAGATGGGGTTTACATCATATTGCTTGAGTTTATTCCTCTACATCATGTCATCTTACTTAATGCTTTACTCTGTTCTTCATGAACTTAATACTCTAGATGCAGGCAGGAGTCAATCGATGTGTGGAGTAATAGTAGTAGATGCAGGCAGGAGTCGGTCTACTTGACACGGACGTGATGCCTATATTTCATAATCATTGCCTTAGATATCGTCATAACTTTGCGCTTTACTATCAATTGCTTGACAGTAATTTGTTCACCCACCGTATTATTTGCTATCTTGAGAGAATCCACTAGTGAAACCTATGGCCCCCGGGTCTATTTTCCATCATATAAGTTTTTGATCTACTATTTTGCAATCTTTTACTTCCCGATCTATAAACCAAAAATACCAAAAATATTTACTTTACCTTTTGTTTAGTTTATTCTATCTCTATCAGATCTCACTTTTGCAAGTAACCGTGAAGGGATTGGCAACCCCTTTATCGCGTTGGGTGCAAGTTGTTTGATTGTTTCTGCAGGTCTTGGTGATTTATGCGTTGTCTCCTATTGGATTGATACCTCGGTTCTCTAACTAAGGGAAATACTGATCTCTACTTTGTTGCATCACCCTTTCCTCTTCAAGGGAAAAACCAACACAAGCTCAAGAAGTAGTAAGCGGCGACTATGGAGTTCAACTTTGCCTTTGAAGGGTGTCCTCTCTGGTCTTCGATGACAGAGTCATCGGCTATTATGGTACGCGGTCCGAGTGATAGTGAGTGTGTGTTGTTGAGGCTAGTACGTCAAAGCGGTGGCCTTGGAAACACCACATCATGGCACTGGATGGCCTGTCACGCATTCCTGCGTCGAGCTCCAACTCAGAGCACGACACAGTGGGGACGAGGCACCGCCGGAGGGGTTGCACCGCAACCCTAGGGTTGGGGCGCCAGGCGGTGGTCATCATGTCTGGCAAGGTCGCGGTCACGTGCTTCGAGCCTCTAGTACTAGCAGGTCCAAGCGCCATTTGTGCGGGCACAATGGATTCGGGTCTGACCGTTGTTGTGCGCACTCCTACCGGGAGCCGTTAAGAGCCATGCAGACGAGCATCTCCTCCTCGTCTCTGCATGGGACGAGGTTCCAGTCGATGGATCTAGAGAGTCCAAGGTCAGATCCGCTGCCCATCGTGTCGGTGAAGGCCGGGGATCACCGGAATGAAGCTTGGGGGAGGAGCGAAGTGGACTGGAGTGGCTAGGGTTTTGTCCGTGATGCGGATAGAGACGGATTTATATAGGGTCGAGGTGGGCCAGTGTGGGCCAGATCCGACGCGGCCGACGCATCCGAGCCTCCCCATATCCGCCCTAGAGCTGAGCTGAATATGAAGGATGCTAGTCGCCTAGTCAGCCCGGGCGTATAGGGCCAATATGCATGAGGGGTGCGGCTGGGTCGAGATATTGCAATCGGTCACTGACCAGGACGTTTGTCCAGAGTATAGGGCGCGTTTCAAGAGTCCGGTTATAGATGTTCTAAACATAGCCATGAGCTAACTGGATTTTCAAACTTTTCTCTCACCATTTCCCAGTTAGATATTTGGCTGGCTGGCGACAAAGCCTCCCCGACCCCCTGTTGTTGTTCTTTGTCTGTGTAGGCGGATACTTGTTATGCGGTGGTGGAAACACCAGGTTGTTGTGGCATGCACCATTGTAGGAGCAAGAGCAGTCGGGGCGGTGGTGGCTCTTGTTGGCGGCGTGCGGTGTGCTGAGGATGGAGGATGAGGATGGCAGCAAGAGCACTAGGGGAACGGGGGCGGCCATGGTGGATTTGTGGTGCCGCGGTGGTCCGATATCCATGGTGATGGAAGTTGGTGTTGGTGTTGGCGAGTTATCTAGGATGCATTGTTGCTACGAGCCAAGGAGGATTGCGGGGGCATGACGCAATGATGTTCGATTTGATAAGCTCTAGGTGATGTTGTCCCGGACTAGGGGTCACTCACCACGTCATCTCCCGGCAAAGTGGGCCCAGCCAAAGACTCCCCATGATGGTTCACTGGTGGGCCATCTCCAGAAGGCCCATGACGCGTAGAAGGAATGTTCCCGAAAACTTGGCACATACTCCAAGACTTAGAGGTCGTATACAATGCGATTACCTTATACGTAGCTGACTTATCTGTAACCTTAACCCCCTGGTATCTGGTCAAATGACAATAATCTCATTGTAGATAAACCTGTACTTTTTTGCTCCATGCCAAATCAATACAAACACAAGAAAGATGTAGGGCATTATCTCTTTAAGAGAGCTGGAACCTGCGTAAAACCGAGTGTCCTTGTTACCATTGCATCTAGGCTACTAGCTCGGGACGCCCTATCCGAGATTCGCCATAATCGATTCCGTCACCAGGTGAAAGCTTAGCACCGGCTTTGGTGGATGTTGACGATGACGACATCCGCAAACGCTATCACCCTCTTTGTAGGTATCGTCTAAGAGAATCTTCACTTCCAATGTCATTTGAATCTTGAGCTCTCTAGGTGAACACCCAAATTTCGACCTTGGACGAAGTGGGTGTCGACAACATATATGACGCCTCCCCATTGTGGGGCATCGCCTTGGATGTCACGTCTTCCTTCATGCTACTTCAGTGGTTCGTGTCGTTCAATGATTTGCCATCCACTAGGAAGGTGCACGCCTTGAGGCCAGTGTGGAAGCCGAATCAGCGTCTCTGGAAATCGAATTTGGCTTATAGGGCGTTTGCTCTCGTCCCGTGGGTGTCAGAGTCGTCGGCTAGTTCGGTACGCAGCCCCGGGGCCGGTGATTGTGTGTTGTTGAGATTGGGCAGCAGATAATCACTAATTCACATTGTTCATTACCAAATTATCAACAAAGCCTTGATGTGGGGTGGGGGGGTCATGTCCGTTGTATTACAGTAGAAGTCAAACTGTGTATGCTTGTCCTCGGCGTCTCGCCAGGTTATTAAGTTATGTTTCAGCAATAAAACTGCTTACCGTTAGACAGCGAGATGTAAAAGGTCAGCTTTGCCGATCTTGAACCTCGTCAAGACTCCTAGCCGCCAAGCGAGTGTCTCCATTGCGTTTGGTATTTCTCTGGAAACAAACATGGGACGTATCTCGGTCTCTCACCATGTACTCCGTTCTCACTACACAGTTATCTTATCCACAAGAAGTTTCCCATCTGGTTGCCCACGGTGGTCACCGTGCTGCAAGCCAAGAAATTCCACCGGCCTCTACCCAAAGTTTCCACGGAACCTTCGATCAGAACTCAGAAACCCACGCGGAGCGTCCCGGCGCGGCTGAACCGCCGGAGGAACCCTGCTCGGCTTTTGCGCTACAGGCGCAGCTCATCGAGCAAAGCCGCGAACTCCTGACTTGAGTCGGGGAATCTCGTCTCTACTCTCGTGTACGGCATGTTCGTTGCAGTACGCACACTTTTCTGTGGTTTCCACTCCTCTTTCCCCCACACGCTGACAAATATCATACTCCATGAGCGCCTGGCGACAAGTTCACTCGTGCTACCTGCCTTCCCGCCTTGTTGTCACTACCGCCTCCTTTCACATCTCGTACCCGCATTTTCCATGTGTGATTTATTCCACTTCATCGTCGTCGTCACAAAGTTGTAATATGCATATGCACCCGATGAATATAGAGAGAGTTGCACCAAACTACAGTGGCAATAGATAATCACTAATTTTACACTGTTTATTACTCCCTTCATTTCAGAATGTAGCGCACCCACGTTTTCCGAGATCTAAGTTTGATCGTAAATTTAACCAACGAGACCGACTGCGGCGGGAGCAAAAATTGGGATAATTGACGACGACACCCCTTGTTGGCAAATCCTTGATCATATGCCCCCGCCGCTGTCTCTAACATGTGGGGTTTAAGTGCCCCGGGGGGGGGGGGGGGGGGGGGTTATCATCAAATCTCCCGCAAAAATTATAGTACTGAATTCGTATTTTCGATATAATTCGGTGGTACAATTTTTGTTCCCGCCGCAATTGGTCTCATTGGTTGAATTTACGGTCAAACTTGAATCTCGAGAAGCGCAAACACACTACATTGTGGAATGAAGGGAGTAGTAAATTATCAGTAAATATTTGATGTAAGGGGTGTTCAGTGCCCCCTTGTCTCTGCCACGGGTTATGTCCATATTACAATAGATGTCCAACTGTGTATGCTTGTCCCCTCGTCGTCCTGGCCCCCACCTCTGGCGAGCCGCTCCTCCCCCGCCATCCCCTGCCACCGCGGGCGTCCCCCTCCTCACACGCCTCCGCCCCCTCGGCCCGCACCCCCGGGACCATCCCCGGCGATCCTCGGGCGCTCTCCCGCCAGGTGCTGCTCGTGTCAGCCGGTCGGCGGCGGTTCCAACGATCCTGGCCGCTGCCATGGTCTCCGGCGGCCCTCCCCCCGAGCCATGGTGATTGCTCTTGTGTCAAGACGGCGATGCTTATGTGGTTGTGGCTGGCATAAGGCTTCCCGTGGTGGTCTCGGGCCGGGGCTGTTTCGGTCCCGGCGGCCTCGGACCTGCGTCTCTCCGGTGTCCCCCGCTGCTGGCGTCCCCTTCCGAGCAGCTTCGGCCTCTGCGACTAGGTACCTGCGTTCCTTCCAGATTACCTTGCTCGTCGATGCCCCGATGGTTAAGGCCACGGCAGCTCGGATCTGCGTCCCTCTAGTCCTTGCTTGCCAGCGTTGCTGGACGCCGTCGTTCCAAGATCCCCGCTTGGTTCGCCTTGTCGCCCGCCCTACCCTGTACGCCTCAAAGTCTCCCCCTTTTGCCAGATCCTATGCTCGCGGGTTTGGAGGCGTTGCCACCCTTCGACGGCAGGTGCAGCCCCGTCAACCCCTTCCTGACATGGTGGTTCAGACCAGCGTTGACCTCCCCATCTTCGATTCCGGACTCGGCGGCTATGGGATAGCTCAGCTTCAGGCCAGGGAGAGATCCCTGTTCGGCTTGCCGGTGCTGGCAGTGACGGCGCCTGCGGGTGTCGTTTTCCTCTTTGGAGGCGCTGCCAAGGCCTTCAGCTGCGCCCCTCTTCGAGCTCAGGGGAAACCCTAGGTCCGGGTCCCTCGGACCGGATAGTGACGGTGTCTCGGTGTCGTATTCCTTCTTGAAGGCACTATCTTGATCGCTCGCGGTGTCCTCGGTTTTGGCTCAGATGATGTTGGAGTTCTCGTTGGCTTGGCATTGCCGCCCTTGGCTCGGGTCCGGTAGGTTTAGCTGTGTTGTATTCTTTGTACGGGCTGAGCATCCCTTGTCCCCCTGCTCCGGGAACCATGTACACGCATGCCTGCATTCGTGTCATGTGTTGTATCCCCATGTACTCATTCTACTCCTTCTATCAATGCAATGGTACACAAGTTTTTGCGTATTCGCGATTTTTTTTCCAGCGATTAAACTGCTTACCGTCGGATAGTGAGATGTCAAAGGTCAGCTTTGCCAATTTTGAACCTCGTCAAGACTCAAGACTATGCTACTGTATTTCTTAGCCGCCGGGCGAGTGTGTATGTGGTGCGTTTCTCCATTGCGTTTGGTATGAGGTATTTCTCTGGAAATGACGTACGTATCTCGGTCTCTCCCCATGTACACCGTTCTCACCACACAGTGGCTATCTTATCCGCAAGAAGTTTCCCATCTGGTTGTCCACGCTGGTCACCGTGCTGTAAAAGCCAAGAAATTCCACCAGCCTTTACCAAAAGTTTTCCGCCGAACCTTCGATCGGAACACAGAAAAACCGAAGAAACCCAGACGACGGAGCATCCCGGCACGGCCGACCCCCTGCTCGGCTTTTGCACTGCAAGCGCAGCTCGGGCAAAGCCGCGAATTCCTTATTCCTCGTGTACGGTCAGTTTTTTAGTTACTTCGTTCGTCCGTTCCCCAGGGGGGCCGGGGCCCGGATAGCTTTGGCTTTGGCCCGCACACTTTTCTGTGGTTTCCCCTCGTCTTTGCCCCCACACGCTGACACGCATGAGCGCCCGGCGACGAGTTCACTCGCACCTGCCCTCTCGCCCCGTTGTCGCAGCCCACCTCTTCCCACATCCCGTCTCCGGACGCATTTTCCATGTGTGATTTCTTCCTCCTCATCGTCGTCTTCTCCTTCTTCTTCCCCAATTATCATTTCTGCATAGGCCGTCGCTTTCGCGGCCCTCCTCCCACCAGTGATCAGCAGAATGTGTTGGAAGCACGTTGCCGTGTTGGCAACTGACTCACCAGCAAACAAAAACAGGGAAAAAAGCACCCACGTCAAGGCCTCCACGTTGGGGAAATTCAGGAAAAATTATGTTGGAAGCTTTGGGGGAAATTCAGGAAGCTATAATGTGCGAGCTAGCTCGCGCATGCATCGAGGACCCATTGGGGGGAAACTCAGGAGTTCTGCTCGGAAAACAGTTGGGTTTCCGAGGGAATCCGGAGGAAAATGCGTGGGCTGCGGCGTGGCACATGGCGCCCGAAAGGCGTTTTGGTAGCATCCAAGAGAATAAGTCGGGCAGGTAAAGCAGCTCAGGTGAAACTGCGTGCGTCCAGACCAATCATCCCGAGGCAGGGCAGCTCGGCGTTTTACTCGCAGCCACAAAGCTTGGAGCTGGAAATTACATGGGGGAAGAGAGGAGGAGAATAGCTCGAAGTTTCAGGGGAGAGGGACCATTGCTGAAGCTGAACTCAAGACCTCAAGTTGCCGGGGCCATGCGGCCCCCAACGGACGGCATCTTCAACTTTTCAGGGTTTGTCTTCGTCTGCACAAGCACATCTTAAAGTTCAGCAGCTCGAATCACTGTGTGTGTGTGAGCACATCTCGCCGTCAGTTCAACGGACGGCGTGGTCGATGGTCTCGTGAGTTACATTTTGCTCATGAGATATGCAAGTATGTGTGATATGCACAGCTGAAACAGTGACTGAAGAATCATTGTGTGCTGTTATCCACAGGGCGGCCGTCGATCTTCGGAGCCAGAACCTGGCTCAACTTGCAACTAGCATCTCACCGTCTGCCATTTCAACTTTGAGGAGAGGAAAACAAAACAGCATCAACATAAACCAGTAGAATAAAAGGGATAGAATGTATAATTCTCTTGTTGATGATCTCTGTAAGACTGTCACATCAATGTACAAGCACGATTGTGCCACGTTCGACTGAGTGGCTGACGCCCGTGTAGGGAATTCTCCAGTTACATTTTTGCCTCCTAAGGTAGTATTATGTACGTACGTGTAAATGATAACTATGCACAATTTACTCTCTCTCAAAAAAAAAAAAAACTTATGCACAATTGGAATGGTGACTTAAGAATCACTGCTGTTGGTTATCTACATGACGGCAGCGGTCTTCTGGTTCTGGGATAGAACCTGGGTGAACCATTCGACGGACGCCTTGGGTATCCTCGTCAGGTTGTTGTTGTAGTCGATGTAGTAGAGGCCGAACCGCACCGTGTACCCCGAGTTCCACTCCCAGTTGTCCAGCAGCGACCACACGAAGTACCCCTGGATGTTGCACCCTTCCTTCCTGCAGCCATTCATTCAGGTTGCATACCCAGCACTTGAGTACCAAAGCTCAACAGGTGATGATCATCTGCGGCGTTGGTGGTTCAGTTCTTGTATAGGAACAGAGAAATGAAACCTCACCTTATAGCATCTAGGAGGTTGGACATGTAGTCGTTGTGGTACTGTATCCTCTTGTCGTCCTGCAGGACATTTTCCAACCTTGAAAACCGGCTGTTTGCGTCGTCCATACCTGACAGACATAAGCAGCTTGTTAATAATCACTGACTATTTATCTAAGGCCAAAGATCTTATCATCTGCCAACACAATCTTCAGATACATACCATTTTCAGTGATGAACACAGGTGGATTTCCATACTTCTCTTTCACATGTTTCATCAGGCTGAACATGCCCCAGGGAACTATGTGCAGCCAATTCGACGCTGCCTGAAAGTCCACACGTAAACATGTATTGCCAATCAAACATGTGATTGCATAAGATGACCAACGACGAAAGTTTAGAGAAAATATGAATCTGCAGGTATACCGTTTCTCCTATTTTCTTTCCATGCCTGTAAGCTGCATAGTGCATGCAGCGAGGAAGTCAGTAAGACTGAAAATGTATTAGGCGGTTTGTAATATCTTCATCTGTCAAGACTGACCAGTTGAAATGACAGCAGCATCGGTTGAAGCATCATTCATGACAAGTTTCCTTACCCGCATCCTGTCGTTCCTAGCATATAATGTCGTGTAGTGGTTTATGCCTACAAAATCTAGTGACCCAGATACTAACTGTGATTCCTGGTTTGAAAACTGGGGCAGCCTGTCGCCTACAAGTTTCTGCATAGAAGCTGGGTAGCGGCCAAAAATTAACGGATCCAAGAACCTGTAATCAGGTTCACAAATTCTCAAGTTAATACAGGAACAAAGCTATCTACAGCAATTAACTTTATGCTTGCATATCAAGTTGGTACTTATTGTCTCACCATCCAAGCTCAAAGTCCATAGCTCGTGCTGCTGCTTCTCTGTCTTCATCGACATCCGACAATGGTTCATACCACTTGGAGTCAAGTGCGATCCCTATGAGGCCTCCTTGCTCTTTCTGCAATTAGTACACAACAGCATTCATTTCTTTTCTTAAGAAACATTACTTAAGGATGTGCTTGCAATGGATTACCTTGAAATGTTGCTTGTAAGCATGAAAAACACCAGCATGAGCTAAGAGTATGTTGTGAGCCACAATATAGGGTTCAGTTGATGATGTACCCTCCTTGCAGAACAAATGAGATATAATGGAACACCTCCCAGGTGCTTGGATGCCAAAATCATAGCCATCAATTGCAAAGTTATGGGGCTCATTAACGGTGATCCAGTGCTTCACTCTATCTCCGAACTCCTTGAAGCAAGTAGAGGCATAGTGAACAAAATCCTCCCTGTGTAATTTATCTGTCAGGATCAACCAAACCAGTATTTTCATGTGAAAATAAAGAACTTTTATGCGACATAGATTGTATAAGAAAGCTTCATCTGAAGAAGGTCATGCAACAGTGTTACATACACGATTTGCGAGTTTAACCAGCCACCATATTTATCCTCCAGTGCTTGTGGAAGGTCCCAATGGAATAGTGTTACATATGGTTGTATACCTGATGCACAGATACAGAAAAACAAAAAAATGGATATATAATCGTAAAAATGGAAGTAGGCAGCAGCTTGCATTGTGCAGACACTGAAATGTGGAAGACAGATCACCTTTTCCTAATAGAACATCTATGAGGCTGTTATAGTAACTCAATCCTTCTTCATTAGGCTTGCCTGTTCCATCTGGAAAGACAATCATCTATACAGTTAGCAGGAAGAGTGAAGAACATAAATATAATTGAACAGAATTTACCTCAGACATACTTGGGAAGATGCGTGCCCATGAGATAGAGAACCGGTATGCATCCACGCCAATATCCTTCATTAAGTCAACATCTTCCTGCCAGTCAATGCTAGGCTTTTCAGCTATAGATAATTTATTGGTGTAGCTGATCTTCTCATTTTATCATAAACCTAGTCTAAGAATAATAGTAATTGGACAGATATAAGAAATACAAGGCTCTATTTCAGAAAACCTTCTTGCAGAACCAAAATGGCATCTCATATTCAGAATAACCTTAGGAATAGTCTTTCTGCTGTCTTTAATTTTTGAAGCACCATGCCAGAAAAGTGGATTTCTAGTTTGATATATTAAGTTATTGTTTCAACTGTCAAAACAGAAAGGACAAGATGAAACTAGCAACAAAATGCTAATTAGTTAATACATTGATGCTTAGAGATATCAAGTATCTTTTGAAAATGCACAAGCCGATCCACCTTTTTCTAAATTACTAGAAGCAGATAAAATGAGGGGCAGGCAAATTTTATCAGCTGTCAGGACTCAAGAATGCAGGCATGCAGGCATCGGGGGACATTCTTACATGTTGATAAAATAATCTCTAATAAGTTTACCATCAATAACGCTTCACTGAATCAACAGGAAATTATCTAACAAAATTGGATTAACAGGATGCTACGAACCCAACATCAATGACTAAGGAAGAGTTCAAAATTCCAGCTACATATATAGCATAATAAATGAATGAACTAAATCAAGTAAACGAAAAAGAGATTGATTGGTTAACTTACCTTGTAACGATGGTAGTGATCAACAGCAACATCTGCATTGCTGAAATCTATCACCCGCCCTGCAGAAGAAAAACACGACATTCAGTTATACTCTTCAGAGCAGAGTAGTTTTCGCAACAAATCATCATTACTGCACCGGGTCGACTTGCGAGAGTATCCCATATCGTAGGTCCACGCTGACCCTCATTGACAGCACCCTCGTACTGGTAAAATATTGACCAGAAACAACTATCAGAAAAGTAACTAAAGACAGAACGGCTGAAATCAGAGAGAAGGGTATTTTCGCAATACTTGACCTGGTAAGCCGAGGAAGCAGTCCCAAAGGTAAAACCAGGGGGGAAGTCGGCTCTCCGTATGGCCTCGGCACAGGCAGCAAAGCTGACAAGGATATGAACCAGAGTCAAGACACCCATGGTTTTTCCTTGAGTTTGAAGCTCTAACTACTCATGTCTTTTATTCCATGGATGAGTACCAGACAGGATGCTAAGATATATATAAACCTCGGCGAGTTGGTGAGTGTGGGAGGCAACTGGAGGATGAGCTTCACTTGTCTTGAAAGCCCATCACCGTGCGTCTCTGCTAAGTAACTCCTGAGGAGGCCAAATAGGCTGAAATATCTCTGTCAGCAGGACCTTTGATCAGCAAGAGAAGTGAACTCCTTGACACGTCCTGTTGTGAAGTGGCATGAGTGAAGCAAAGGAAACCTTTGCTTGTGCGCAAGAATCTCAGACTCCAGGATTCATGGATCAAAGCTGCACAGATAAGCCGGAGCGTATTCGGAATCTACTCCAGTCTGAGAATTGTGCCAAGTTCTTACTACATAACTACCAGCATGGAGATGAGGGAAGGCCCCATTATTAGCAAGATGGTGCCTTTTTCTTACTAAAGACTAAAGCGCCATTCTGATCCCCGCAAGATATTAAGAATAGTTTATCATTGACATGGTGCCAAGTGATGACTACGGCAATTATCCAATAAAATAGACAACCTATTGTTATCCATTTCGTTTGGCAACGCCGCATGCTGCCAAAACAAGCAGTGTCTGCCTACATTTTGATCACAACATGTCCCATCCATATGCTCAGCATCTGTTTCAAGACCCAACGAATTATAAGGAAGAGAGGCAAAGAATCTTAATAAAGATCAGGGGCTCAACAGTCCCCCTGCAGTCGCACTCACGCTTATCCCATGGGAGACATAATGGCTTGCTTGCACGGCAGGAACAATTCGGGCAACGATTTAACTACTATCCATGGTAGTTACAGGAAAGGGACGGGGTCGATCCGGCGATGGTGATCCGGTGGAGCGAGCGGCTGCGCTCGCTGGCCGCCTAACTGCCCCGGAATGCGGCGCAGATCAGCACATGTCTTGGTATTTCATTTCGTGTATATCCTATGGCTCGTGGCGAAATAATGCAGAGAAACGCGGCCGTTGGGGGCACATGGATAGGATTCGGAGTCTTCGGTTGAAGGCTCGAAGCTGCCGCGGTGACGCCATGATTGGGATTTAGGAGAGGAGGATATCGGATGTGGCACGTCACCCTCCTCCCGTAGATAGATAGATTGGGGCCTGGAATCGCAAAAGGGGCGGGGCTGATCCGTCCACGTCGCCGCCCACCGCCACCGCCCAAGCGGAAAAATCACCGTGGATAAAGCGGGGAACTTTTTGCCGGCAATCCGTAGAAAAATGGAGGGGGGAAAGAGACGGGGAGAGGGTCGGTTTTGCTGCTTGCCTCGGCGGTAACCGTCGCTTGGCTTGCGCGCGTCGGCGGCGGGCGAGGGTGGCCTCCGGGAGTCCGGGGGACGCAAGCGACGGCCTCGCGTGCCGCGTGGCCTCGTGGCGTGCTTCCGCTCCGAGGATGAGCGGCGCCCGCGTCCCTCTCGTGACGCCGACGGCTGGCCGACGCGTGACGCCACGAGGAAGAAGACGGGCGGCCCACGGGCCGGGCTGGATACCTACCCGGCGCCCTTTCGGCCCATCAGCGCCGGCCAGAGGCCCGGCCCGTTAAGCATCGAAGCCCATCTATAAACGAGCAAGCAGGAGGCGCTTCCTTCCGTTATCCTGTCCGGGAGCACGGAGCCGCTTCGTTATCCGCTGGCCGCTGCTGCTGCTTCTCTGCGAGTGAGCGAGTGAGGAAAGAGGACGGCGACGATGGCCGGCATGGCGGCGCTGCAGGGCGCCATGGGGGCGCTCTCCGTCTCGGCCGCGAGCACCAGCGCATTCTGGGGCAACCCGCTCGCCGCCACCTTCTCCGCCGCGCCGTCTGGGGTAATCACTAATCCGTGCCGCCTCCCCCCCGGACTCCGCTCCCCCTTTTCTTCCTCAAATCCCCTCTTGCCTGCCATGCTTCTCGGCTTGCAAGCCTAGAGCTTGGGGGAAATGGTAATGCAGGACGGCGACGGTAAATGCCCGCCGTTCCGCCTTGCTCGCTGTTGTGCTGGAGGTTTCTGCTGCCTTTGTCCCAAATTGATTTGTGAGGATGGATTGAGTGGGAGTTGAGAATGTTCGAATTCCTAGATTTTGAGTGTGAGTGTCGATTGGGCAGATTGTGTTGTCTCCCATGTTTTAGAGTAGGGTCACCACCGCAGAATAGTTATGTTTATGCTGCAAATTTTAGTTGTGCCAAATGTGCCGAGGGCAGTGTAAACGGTGTACCTCCAGTTTGTTGCAATCCAGTGGCAGTAACATTTTTAGATTAAATCGGCGATAAAATTTCCATGCTTATTTCTGCTGATCTATTCTCTTGTCACAACTAATGAGACCGTGGACAAGTTTATTTTGTTCTATTCTGCTGGCAGTCTGGCACATATCAAACATGACTTTGTCAGAAACAAATGTTGTATTCATTCTGTCAATAAAAGATGATGGAAACTAACGGGCAGCTTAATTCACTCATAAGACAGCCTATGACAAATGATTGTCATGCTCGTAGTGTATCAGAAGCGTATCACTGAATACAGTTTTTTCAACCCAAAATGGCACTTGATTATACTGAACACATGCTTTCATTTCTATGTCCTCATCACTGTCTTGCCTCTTGAACATAGCCTATTTTACCCTCTTCATATAGTAATTTCACTCATAGCTAATTCCTGACTGAGGAAAAGGAGGCTAAAAATCATACTGAATGTAGTTGTCCCAAAATGGTGCACGGAAAACAGCGAGACAAAATAATTGCTGCTACTTAAGTGATACAGACAGATCTTTTGGTACTTGTGTGAGACACATTTTTGCGAAAAGGAAAAGAAAAGCTCATGCAAAAAATTATAGCACGACCCTACAGTTTCTTACTTGGTCTGTGGTGGCCGTCTGTGTGATTTTGCAACATAACACAACTGATAAATGTGTCCTTTTATATTTTCTTAGAAGTGAATCAATATGTTATTTTCATGTGAAACTTTAACAATCTGTACATATATTTGATACACAGGTCAGATTCATGGCCAAGACAAGCCCAATTGAAATGAGGGTGAGTGCCAATCTGGGTTTATCATCTCATATATACTTTGTCAGCTAGCTGTTGTTAAATGTCAGAAATCCTTCTCCACTGCAGCTTAAGCGATGGGAACGGAAGAAGTGTAAGCCAAACAGTCTTCCTATGCTGCACAAGATGCATGTTAGGGTCGGCGACACGGTGCAGGTCATCGCAGGCCGTGAGAAAGGTAAAGTTGGGGAAGTCGTACGGCTTTATAAGCACAACAGCACTGTGATAGTGAAGGATCTGAACTTGAAGTCAAAGCACAAGAAAGGCACTGAGGATGAACCGGGTGAAATTGTCATGGTTAGTAGTATTTTTCTCAAAACTTGTTCTCTCCATCCCTCTCTTGCCTTGTATGCTCGCATATTTTACCTGGCAAGAACATCGATTCAGTGTCATAATTATTATCTTCTGACGAGACTTTGGGGAATTATTTTTGTCAGATTGAAGGCCCCATTCATAGCTCGAACATGATGCTCTACTCAAAGGAGAAGAACGTGACGAGTAGGGTTGGGCACAAAATCCTCGAGGATGGCACCAAGGTCCGCTACCTGAAGAAGACCGGTGAAGTAATCGACAGCGTTGACAACTGGGTGAAGGTGTTCAAGGAAGGAGATTCTGAGTCATCATCGTAGTATGGAAATGCTGCGCATGCTCTCAACCTTAGCTGCGCTTATTGCTGCCCAAACGCTTACTCGGCTGGTGCCACTGCTTGTACTGTCAGTTTTTTTCTAGCTTCAGAGCCTCTTTTGTAAATTACTACTACTACTACAAAGTTGTCACCATTTTTGCAACGCTTGGTCCAACAAGAAGGCCTTCGTTTTACATTTCTGTCATTTCGATGAATCGTAATGATCGCCCTTTTTTATCATGGTGATGGCCATGTGGAAATGCAGCACCACTGCTCTGTTTTGGCAAGTGTAGCAGAAATACTGCATGTGTATATCCGGCATATGAATGTGAGAAGAAACCGGACACATGTATCGGAATTAGAGATCTGTAACCGGCCATGCCCTGCAAGTTCTTGGAACTGTTTTGCATGGGCGTTGTACCTAGCAATTGTCCATTTGTCCTGTAACATGGAGTATGCCAATTCATGGGCAGCAGGGTTGAATTTCTAATGCATGCGCATGTGTTTCATTATATTATAGGGCACGTTCAGATTTAGCACAGTTCCGAAGGGAGACAGTCGAGATAACTTCCTTTAAGCACGCTTTGATGGCTTTCATTTGATACAACTTTTAGAGTGGTTGGGCTTTTTTAGAACCGTTCGTTCATGTCGATCTAACGGCAGACAAATACGAAGTACTGGGTAGTACTCGGATGAAAGTACATGAAAGTACTAAAACGAGTGGGCCCGGTACTCCTGACAAGGTGGGGACGCGTTTTAATATAGGGGCAGTTTAGTCCTAGGAAAATTTGCAGGTACTCCTGACAAGGTGGGGACGCGTTTTAATATAGGGGCAGTTTAGTCCTAGGAAAATTTGCACGCGCCGCCCCTCTCGTCGAAAACTGCCGCCATGGTGCTACAACTTCCACAATTACTCATCGGCGGCCATCTCCTCCCTCTCCTCCAAGTCCACCGCAGTCATCTCCTCCTTCTCGCCGCTGCAACTTCGCTCCACTCAGGCAACCCCCCACACCCAACCCCTCTTCCATCGAAGCAAGAATCGGCAGATCGAGCTGATGGCCGGCGGCGAGAACACCGACTTCGTGCAGATCGCCGGCGGCGACCAGGTCAAGTTGGCCAGGTTGAGGGAGATCCGTTCTTGGTTTGACAACACAAGGCAGATGAGCTGGACGGCAATGGCCACTTTCAAGAATTTGACGAAGAAGGAGAGGGCAAAGCTTTGCCCCCCGCCCGCACAACCGATTCACAAGATCGAGATCCTCCTCTGGGCGATGGAGCAGGCCAATTCGTCCAGCAAGTGGACCAGGCGGAGGTGGTGGGCGTTCAGATCCAGGGTAGAGCATCCACTGGACCAGGAACCCAACGTGCACGAGGTGCCGTTGCAGATTGTGCAGCCTCCAACCGAGTCACGGGAGACTTCGAAGAGCAAGATGAGGAGGACAGTGGTCGCGACCTCGCTTCCCCGCCGTTCTCCACGCTTCCCTCGCCGCTCTCCTCGTCTGAACGGCGGCGGTAGCTATGTTTAGAGTAAGCTTCACCACTCCTCATCTTCCTACTACTCGTGCTTACATCGTGGTGATACTGATCGTAATAGCTCAGAGAGGGAATGCTATATGGCATTTTAATCTCAGTGAATTGCATGAATATTTGATTACATGGATTTGGAGGATGGATTATGATGTATGTGAACCCTAGGCATCATATGAACCCTAGGACTAATTAGTAATGTTCTAGTGGTAGACACTGAAATATTTCGGTACACATCGGTAGGCACTGAAATATTTTGGTATTGTCCTAGGCAAAATTTGTAATGTTGTAGTGGTGGACACTGAAATATTTTGGTACACACCGGTAGGCACTAAAATATTTTGGTACAATGTTGTAGTGGTAGACACTGAAATATTTCAGTACACACCGTTAGGCAATGTAATATTTCGTTACTACAATTTCAGTACACACCGATGCACACTGAATTATTTCAGTACTGCAGTTTCAGTACACACCGGTACGCACTGAAATATTTCAGTACTGCAAATTCTATACATAGTTGGCATTTTGTCATTTATTTGTGAATTAATCCATGTATCATATGGCCTAACTTTGTACATGAGTTTGGGTCAATTTCATGTCTATTTATTGTTAAAATTTATTGTCATGCCATGAAACACAAGACAAGTCACTGACCTAAGCTTGCAAAGATGCCATATCAATGTTGCTGATATGAATATGCATGTTTTCACCAAGTCTTGTGTCTGAATTAAAACTGAGCATTTTTTCTTGATGGTATCCATGGATCTAGAACTCCTATGAATTTGCTCATGTTGGATGTTTTGTTCTCCATCATTTGTACTAGCATTCCGTGCGATTAGATGCCATGACAAGACCCCTGGCAAATTTATTTTCTTGCCTCCAACATCCCATGTGTGTTTTGCAGGAAAAAACCTGGAGTTCACCAGGCTGGCTGAAGTTGTGAGGCTGGGAGGCTGATGGTGCTGCTACTGGCTGATCCTTCTTGTTTCAGCTTTTGTTCGTCCTTTCTCAAGCCGTTGGACCAGGGCTACTTCCCTATGTGCTGTTAATATATTAAGTAGTTCCTTCGTAGGGAGACACGGTTGGGGAAGGGAAGAAGAGGGGAGATCTCACGTACTTGCCGGAGTTGGCGGCGGCGCTGGTCGAGAAGGGGAGAAAGAAAGATGTGGAGTGGTCGAGACGGGGAGAAAGAAAAATGTGGTACATGTGGTGGCGCGGTTGTGTGGATGACAAGGGGACCCACTTGTGAGAGCGATAGCAATTGATGGCAAACCGCGGGAGGAGGAGATGAGTAGGCACTCAAATATTTCGGTACTGCCCTAGGCAAAATTTGTAATGTTGTAGTGGTGGACACTGAAATATTTTGGTACACACCAGTAGGCACTGAAATATTTCGGTACAATATTGTAGTGGTAGACACTGTAATATTTCGTTACTACAATTTCAGTACACACCGATGCACACTGAATTATTTCAGTACTGCAGTTTCAGTACACACCATATAGAACAGTTAGCATTTCATACTACAACCTGGCACAACACTGAAGCGCCACTACCATATAGAACAGTTAGCATGTCTGAAGCAACAGTGAAGCGCCATTTGTGATAATTGCACCATCGAAACAACAACTAACCATGAAGGAAGCATTCACCACCAATAAAGTTAAGGCCACACATATAGATAGCATTCTAAGTTACCACCACATGTACCAGGAAGTTCACCACAGATCCAGTTCACACACACAATACATTACATTACATTATGTTAATAGAGGTAGTTTCCAACCAGTTCAGACCCAAATGCAGCTTTCCAAAAGTAAAACATCATCAAATATAGTGATGATGAGTACGGCTTCCAGCTTCTGATGATCAGCATGATGTACGACTAGAGGTTAGCGTTATTCAGGACCTTGTGGAGGGCAGAATGTTGAGCCATCTTGTAGTCATGACTGCTGATGGATGTAGCCCGACAATGCTCCATCAGATGCTCCTGCAACCTAGACCTGGGCTTGGGCTTGCTGCAGTAGGGGCACCTATACTTGTCCTTCCTCCAGTTGTAGTACATGGCAGATCCTTGGGCCCTAATCTTCTGCACCTCCTTCTCTTTAAAGGACTCGACGTTCCCCTCATCCACATCATCTCCAGATTCATACTGCACACATTAATGACTGACATTAATACATTATGCATTCAAAAAACTATAAACACGTAATACTAACTCAATGCACAAATAACATTTCAACTAGGCCTTACCTCGTACGGCTCATCTTCATCAGAGTCATATGGGTAGAACCCAGTCTTGTCCCACTTCCTCTTGTTGCCCACAAGATCCTCCTCCTCCTGCTATATTGTCAAAAAAGCACATCAATTACAATGAATTGAATTGCAGTTAACAGAATGTCATTACAAACAAAATTGTGAATGTGAACCACATTGGTATGTTGCAAGTGACCAAATGCTTTCCTTATAAATAAAGAATCTAAGCAATCAATCAAAAGACAAACGACATTCCCTGAATTTACCCAACACTTTTCTTTTGAGGGAATTCCCCCCCCCCCCACACACACTACTTAATGGAAACATATAGTATATTTTGTTGCTAGGATCCTGCCTTGGAATGTTTACTTCACACTTTACATATAGTATATACTAATTATAGAAGTCAACTACAAATTTCAATATGCACAAATTACTGTTTTTGGGATAATGCAGCAAAGCTCCTACACATATTAACATAATGCAGTAGTTAATTAGGTACAACTTCAACTATAAATGCATACATCTCCAACAAACATCTAAAATTTCATTACTTACCTAAACAACAACAAATTATACTATAGATGAATCTTGTATCATCTAAATCAATTCATTGGCACATCAAAATTAATGCATTCCAAATCAAATATGTTTCCATCCAGTATCATTGAACCACAGATCAAATCTAATAATCATAAATGTCAGCAGCATTGAACTACAGATCTAATAATCATATGACATCTATCTGACCTTAAATTCCCCCTTAAATAAGGTATTCAACCTCATACTAATTAAAATCTAACAAGCAAAAATTCAACAATCTAATAAGCATCTGAAAAAACCCCAAGATGCTTTTATCTCTGAAGCAACGGCATTGCAGAGGATGTTCAATGCTGTCAATATCTCTGAAGCATCAACAAAATTCCACAACTAACCCAAACAAAATAAGCATAAACTGCCCCTTCCCCTCGACCACGCTTCCCCTCTCCTTCAGAAGCCCCAATCCAGCACAAAAAAATCCAGCCCTTGAGAAGCTCTTTTTGATTAACATGACAACACCCAGTACATGAGCACATCCTTCACTATATTTAGAACCAAACTAATGCACCATCCAATCACCTCAGGTAGACAATTTCCAAAACACAAGGCCATGCACAACCCATCTCATAGCCTCTGCCTGACAGGCATCAATCAAGCATCAAATAACTGCAACTATGACAACATGCATCAATCAAGCATCTAAGAATTGCAACTATGACAGGCATAATCCCTAGAACTGAGCATCCATTTAATTAATCATCAAGCCAAAGAACTAAAGCAGGCACCAACCCAAACTAATAGAGAAGTATATATTTGACTAATCCATCGTCTAATCCTCAAGCCAAACACCTAAAGAATTGCAAAAATTCCACTACTAACCCAATAAGCATCTGAAAAAACCCCATCCCTCAATCTGGCTACTTCTACCCTAATCTAATAATCATATGTGGTCCACCATTCTTGCACGAATCAAATACAGAAAAACCATAATGCAGAGAAAACCCTACCTCCAACAAATCTAACCAAACAAAGTTCTCGCCACAAACACTACAATCTAAAAACTACCAACTAAAAGTGATAAGCAGATACCTTCTCCTCCGCCTCCTCCTCGCCGGAGCCGGCCTCCACCTTCTCCACCTCGTGCGCCTCGCCAGAGCCGGCCTCCACCTTCTCCACCTCGTGCGCCTCGCCAGAGCCCGCCCCCACCTTCTGCGCCTCGCCAGATCCCGCCTCCACCTTCTGCGCCTCGCCGGAGATCGCCAGAGCGGGTGCATCTGGCTGGACCGCGCCGCTACGGCCCGGCCCCGCCTTCTCCACATCTCCAGCGGAGGGAGCACCGCGCTGGACGCCGGCACGCCCCCTCACAAAGGTGCCCGCAGCGACCTGCCGCGCCTGCTCCACCAGATCTGCGCCCCAATCGGGGCGCTCGCCTCCTGCGTCCGCCATGGCGATGGAGAGGATGCGTTGAGGGAGACGAGGAGGTTGGAGAGGAGAGGGAGTGGGGAGTGGGGAGTGGAGAGAGGGAGACGATACGGCGGGGGGAAATGGTGGGCGATGCGGCCGGAGGTGGTTGCCGTCCACATTTATATGATGGGACAGTTTTGGCAACTACCCGTGACACGTGCTGCCCCACGCACGGGCGGCTTCACGCGTGCACGAAAGGCCGCCGTATACAAACAAATACGTATACGACCGGGCATACGATCCTATATGACGACCAACACGCCCGAAACCAAGGAAGCGTGCACCCGCCCTCCCTCGTGCGCCCTTAAGGCCAGCCCATGTGAGGGGTGGGAAGCCCCTTTCATTTTTCCTTTTTGTTTTTTTTGTTTCTATTTTTTCTTTTGAAAGTAATTCAGGATTTCTACAAAGTTGCAAATTGCGAAAAAATGTTCGCATTCCAAAGTTGTTCATGGCTTGAAAAAATGTTCAGGACATGATAAATCTCATAGATTCAAAAAATGTTCGTGATTTCAGAAAGTGTTCATATGTTAAAAAAATGTTCATGAATTTTTAGTAAATGTTCAAAATATTTTGAAAAATGTATGAATTTTTTAAAAATGTTCATGAATTCGTAAAAGATATTAGGAAATTTTAAAATTGTTCACAATTTCAAAAATATATTTCTGAATTTGGAAAATTTTCCTGATTTCAAGAACAGTTCATCGTTTAAAAAATTGTTCCTGAATTCAAAATATGTTTATGCTTTTCTGAAGAAAGCGTGAATTTAAAAAAAAATCGCAATTTCTTAATAATACGAAATTTTTTTGAAGTTGATGAAAAAATATAATTCAAAAGTGTTCACCCATTTTTTTAAAAAAAATTCAAATCTTAAAAAATCACAAATTAAACGTGTATCAGAATGATGCTAAAAGTAGAGCAGGAGCATGTATCAATTGATGATCAATTGATGCTACCTATTTGTGTTTGAATGGGCTCAATAAAGCTGGTGTTGGTTTATGCTCTCTACGTGACCGTGATGGTAACGAAGACACTTGCTTGGCTATGGTCTTGCTGTCAAATTTAAGTTTCAGTTCTTTAAGACTCTTTGTTTTTGCTGCTTCCTCGGGATCGACTAGCTTTCTCGGACGTCCACGTGCTCTCTTCCTTTTCGGGGAGTTGGGTGCACCACTTTTGGGGGAGTTGGGTGCATCGGTATCCTTCTGGGAGTTGGATGTGTCGGGTTCGTTGGAACCATCAGGATTGTTGACTAATTGTACGTCGTCTTCTGAACCATCAGGTAGAACTGCTTGCTGGGCATCGTACACCTCCTTCTGTATAAGAGAGAGTGCTCCATTAGTTCTAATCATGAGACTTATGAAATAAATGATATATTCTTGATGTAGCGCTAACTGTTATGGGGAACTTATATGATTCGAGACGAAGCGCATTGCAATTTGAATGCAGTAAGGTTGTACATATTTTCCATCTGAAAATATCTATCCTTGCCTATATTTGATAACCGACACTTACGTCAGCATAGCTTTCAAGCTAAACAAAGTATAAATTTAAATTAGGCATTCAATTACCTGGTTAAATATATCGGTCATTTCATCCTCATTCCATGACAACATGTACTGCAGTGTCCAAACCGCACAGGAAGTCCTGTGATGTTTAGTTAAAGATCAGTAATCTTATTCGTGTAGGCAAATAATAATTTATGAGGCCATGCGTACCCATCAGTCTGTTGTGGTATGTTCTCATAGCGTTTTTTGGTCCATTTGGCAAAATTGATGTTCTTAGCTGGTGATATCAACCCATTCTTGACAGCTTCGTCGATGCAGCACTGAATTGAGTCCACCTAGGATACGACGAGTTATACATAGGGTTACAGTACTTTGGGAGCTCATGTGCCATGCGGATCAAAAGAGGCAGCAAGAGAACATTTACAAGAGAATCTTCCTTGGTCTTGTCGCAATGATAATTCATGGAGTTCAGAGTCTGAATTTCTTTTTTGTCAAAATTAAACATTATTACCATCCAATGGTTTTGGTGTACATTCAGTGGGACATGCACCTGCAGTAAAATTTGGGTTGGGTTGAGAACCGAAATTTGTCGTGTACAGTATGTACATAAACTATGAAAGTGAGGAAAACGTGTACCTTTCGGCGCCCTACAAATTTTTCTGCTACACGAGCTAACCATGAGGTTGCACGTCCAACAGGAACCACCCCCTTCATTTGTAACAGCTTTTCGGTTTCTTGAGGGGATATGATTGAGGTAGTATCATTCTCAATTTGGCTAATGCGAGCATATGCCATAATAACCTGTCAAATTTTCAATCATACAATAATAAGACAGTTGTTGCAGTAATGATGTAGAGTAGAGTATAATGGGCTTACATCACCATAAATGTATTTGTCGTCCAAATTTTGCTTCAGATTTTCTGCTGTGAGGCTAATGTCTCCGATTCTAACTATTTCAATAGGGTCGTATGTTCCGCGGATGTAAACGGCTGTCTCTATGTCCTCATCCGTGAACTTGTAATCATTACCAAAGACAGGCTTCATCGGAGTTAATTGTGGTTCCTCGTTGTTTTCCGTCACCTGTCTTGCACTTGGTGTACTCGAAGTCCCTGCCGTGAATTGGCTAGCCCTAGGAGTTCTTGTCTGGGATGAATTGCACACCTTGACTTGATCCTACAATGAACAAAGGTAGTTCATCATTAGTTTGTTACTTTTAGATATTAACGTGTTCGGCCATATTGATCACCTGCACGCCTCCTTTCTGTGACACTGTTTGTCGGTTGCTTGTAAATTCGTATTTTATTTCCTGTAACAATGCAAACAATAATGAACATGAAGGAACATATTCATACAAAATACAAAATGCACAATATGACATACATGGAGTTCCCTCCTAAAGTCTTTAATGTCGTCATCGGCCTTCGACAACCTAGGATTAGTGCCAGTTTTAGTCTTCATGTCGATCAACTCTTCACCTAGCGTCTGGTATTTGACATCAAATCTGTGCTCAATTTCCATTAACTTCCTGCCTACCTTCTTTTCATGATCAGCAATGCATGCATTCATGGCTTCAATTACCATGTCAATCTGTGTAAACAAAATACAACCCCGTTGATAACAATAGGTAAATGAATGAGGTTCCATGACACCTATTTGTGATATTGCAAAAACAAATAGTCTTTGGAGTACATACTTGCTGGCTACTAAATTGCTGTCCTTGTGATGGTGCTCGATACGAATCATGTTGATGCACATGTTCATCAATTTTTCTTGGAAAATTATTTGAATTCTCGGATGGTCGTTGAGGAGCACAAATTTCCAGGACATCCTTTTTTTAATAAAATATAATGAACCATTAGTACCAAATAAAAAATCGGATATAGAAAGTTCAATTATAGATAGGTACCAGCCCGTTATGAAGACCTCCTTTCTCGTAAGCATCGCTTCTTAAAGTAGCCATCATTTCGTCCCATCGTGCGATCAATGGAGGGGGTCTAGAAGCATACATCAATCGGCCAGTACGCACGTGCGCCCAGTACCAATACTACACAATAAATTAGTTCCTCATCATACAGATATGCAACAGAACAATAATTAAAGGACATTAAGTAGTGATCTAGCACTAACCTGGAGCAGAATTAGATTTCCTTGTAGATTTACGTGATCTCAATTTCTAAACTTGTGAACGGACTTGAAGAAGTGATTAAGTGTGAAACATCCCCAGTTAAATTTCCGAAGGTTTTCAAGATCTGTAACAAGGTTGAGAAATTTCGAGTCCACATAATGTTGTGTTGTTGGTGCTAGAACAGTAACAATTGCGTACAGAATGAACCGTCTCAGGAAATCTCCGTCTGGGGCTTTGGAAGCTCGGATCGCCGTTTCAAGCTCAGAAATCAAAATTTGCCCATTGTTTGCATAGGCGGTAAACAATTCTGTGTCGGTTTGCATTTCCAGATGTGGCTCTATATCCTCCCCTTCTATTGGAATGCCAAATATACACTGCACGTCCTCTTTTGTTATAGGAATTGGCGTTTTACCAATGGTAATGGATTGCGTGTCCATATCTATGCTCTTGGCTAGTCTAACCAACATTATGCACCGTAGAGTCACTTCATGCATCTGGGTTAGACCGCCAAGACTGGTTTCTGATATGATGTAGTTTTTGTGGTCTGGTGACAACAGTTTCATGGTTTTTCCGAACCTTGTCTGTGAGCATACTAACTTCATATGACCATGCTTTTCGGCAAGTTCCTGTTACATGCCATTAAATTATACTGAGTACACATGAATTATGTGTACGAAATGATTGTACACAAACAGTCAATTACTTACCGCATCGGTAATTTTGGAGATGGGCTTTTCTCCATTATGAAGGTTTGTATCTAAAACTGACATTGCTGGCTTGTATGCAATGATAAAATCCGGCTCAATTAATCTGAACAAAATTGGAAAATGTATAACAAAATTAGCAGTGAATTAATTTTAACAAAATTAACTGGGTCATTTAACATATGATCCACTTATGGGTTTAAGCACAGAACCTATTTGGGTGCAAAACCTATGAGGGTTCAACTACTAAAGGAGCGGCCGACAACGATTATAAAGAGTTAGGATCAGGTAATACCTTATCTCGGAGACGGTGCCGCCGAGTAGATGGCGGCGGTTAGTGCGTCGCAAACTATAAGTGCCGGTATAGCGCAGTAGATGGCGCAAAGGAAAAACGGCGCGTTCACGCCAGGTGGAGGCGGCGAGAAGAACACTGACGTTCGACCCCTCAGATCACGTTGGCGGTGGGCGGCGAGTGGTGGCCGCCGACTCCTGTATTCCGTGGGCGACCGGCATCTCCGATCTGATCTTGCAGCGGTCGTGGGAGGTGCGGACGACCCGGGTGGTTAGAATGCGGAGCTGTAATCGCGGGATTTAGGGAGGGGTGGGCCGCGTGAGTTATGTGAGATTTGGATAAATGATATAAAAAAAATAAGAAAATCTTGTCAACTCGTTAGGGGTTTAGGGGTTTAGGGTTATTAGGGTTTAGGGGTTTAGGAGTTCAGGGTTTAGGGTTTAGTGGGGGGGGGGGGTTACGGTTATCAGGGTTCAGGGTTTAGGGTTTAGTGGGGGGGCGGTTAGGGTTATCAGGGTTTAGGGTTGAGTGTTGACATGCAAGCCCGGAAATGCGGGTGTCAGAGATCATACTTGCGTGTACATGTACTAATGATCCCAAACTTTCTTAATGGCATCCCATGACCACATAGAGAATGCATGTA
This sequence comes from Triticum aestivum, assembly GCF_018294505.1. Taxonomy (NCBI): domain Eukaryota; kingdom Viridiplantae; phylum Streptophyta; class Magnoliopsida; order Poales; family Poaceae; genus Triticum; species Triticum aestivum. Next base: position 612,415,099 of record NC_057813.1, read on the forward strand.
CACACACCGGACATTGGTGGAGCGTTGGTCTACAATGGATTCCCTCCGGTAGCATCGATCCGGTCCGTTGACTGGCTCGGTCGACAAACTTCGTGCCACATAGAGCATGCATCCATCCACTAGACCGGATCGATGTTGGGTTGGTTTCATACAGGTGAGGAACCTAGCTAGTGCTTTCGGGGTGTTGACATGCTAGGCTGGAAATACACGTGTCAGAGATCGTACTTGCGTGTATAATACCAAAATTTCTTCATGGCATCCCATGACCCCATAGAGAATGCATGCATAATGTTGTCCATGTGGGGGCAAAATTTTGAATGTTTTTATGGTTTAGTGAGGGGAGGGGTTAGGGTTATCAGTGTTTAGGGTTTTAGGGTTGACGGAACTATGTTTGTCTTATAGTGGACCTATCACACACACACCGGACATAGGTCAACCGTTGGCCTACAATGGAATCTCTCCGGTAGCATCGATCTGGTCCGTCAACTGGCTCGGCCGATATACTTCGTGCCACAGAGATCATGCATCCATCAACTGAACCAGATCGATGTTGGGTTGGTTTACATGTACATGTACAGGGACCGAAAATGCGCGTGTCAGATATCGTACTTGCGTGTACATGTACTAATGATCCCAAACTTTCTTATTAATGGCATCCCATGACCACATAGAGAATGCATGTACACACACCGGACATTGGTGGAGCGTTGCTCTACAATGGATTCCCTCCGGTAGCATCGATCCGGTCTGTTGACTGGCTCGGCCGACAAACTTCGTGCCACATAGAGCATGCATCCATCCACTGGACCGGATCGATGTTGGGTTGGTTTACATGTACATGTACAAGGACCGGAAATGCGCGTGTCAGAGATCGTACTTGCGTGTACATGTACTAATGATCCCAAACTTTCTTCATGGCATCCCATGACCCCATAGAGAATTCATGCATAATGGTTTCCATGTGGGGCAAAATTTTGAATGTTTTTACGGTTTCGTGTGTGTGTGTGTGTGGGTGTGGGGGGGGGGGGGTTAGGGTTATCAGGGTTTTTTGGTTTTTTGGGTTTAGGGTTTAGGGTTGGTTTACAATGGATTCCATCCGGTACCATCGATCCGGTCCATCCACTGGCTCGGCCGACAAGCTTCGTGCCACATTGTTCACATTGTCCAATTAACACTTTGTATAGATTTTTTGGGTAAAAAATGAACGAAATAATGCAACTAATCTGAACGTAACGTTTGACATGTATGAAACCAAGTAGCCACTAATTGCGCCAAACATATCTCATAATTACCAACGAAAATGGGTTGACAATTATTTCTGGAAATTCTTGGAAGGAATTTATTGCTCTTCCTTTTTTAGAGAACAATAAGTTACAAATTCTGGGGTCAGAATTCATAGCAAAAAGACACAACAGAACATAGATTTAACAAAACCCCGCTTCTGGTTTGCTCTCGTTGGGTTGGCACGGGCACGACGATGGCTCGGGCTTCTGTGATATGTGGTTGGACCCGCGGTCAGTGCACATGTTTTGGAAGCCCCCAAAAGATCGCGCTCGTTAAAAAAAACTTGCATGGAAGCGCATTACTTCAAAATAACTAATTAACCCTACAATCACGGATATATACCTTCCCATTCTACCGCATATCTACCCTATCCTAACCACCCCCATCTACCTTGTTTCTCCTCACATAGCCATCACCGGGATCGCGCCATCTCTTCTCAAGCGACCACGCCGACGCCGGATTAAAAAGGTCTCCTCCGCGGCTCCTCCCATCTTCGATTGCAGTGCTGATTATTTTTTCCATTGATTCGACCAAGAAGTCATTTCCAAAGAGATTAGAAAATCCAGCTTTTGCCATAGTTGAGTAGTTCTGGTGTAATTGGAGTACATGATGTCATGCAAGAGCTTTTTGATTGATAGTTTGTAGTAGTTGATTGTACTAACTGGTTATGAATATATTTTCTTGGTGGTATTGATAGCAATTAGTTGGATGAGGTTGTGGATACAATTTTCATACTATGGGTATATGTGTTGCTGTAGGGACCATGGTCTTAGAGGCACATACCAACCGTGCGGAGTACGACAAGTCTTTGCATGAAGCGCGCTGGGAGATCGACTTGAAGGTGCAAAAGGATCGCGATGAGGTAGATAAGAAACTCAAAAAAGAACGTTCATACGTGGACAGGATGATAAAGGAGGAGCGTGAGGAGTTTTCCCTTAAGATGGCGAAGATGCATCTTGAGATTGAAGAAAAGTATAAGCGGGACTGTAATGACATGGAAAAAAAGTTTTTCCTTGGCTACAAGGAAATGCATCAAACGTTGCAGAAGGACCGGAAGCTTGTGGACAGTATTATATAGACCGAGCGAGTCAGGATGGATGCCTATGTGTTGCAGGCACATGCGGATATGGACAGTAAGCAGCTATAGGAGCGGTCGGACATGGATTATAAGGCCATGCTGGAGAAGGTCCGCTTGGAAGGACATATGTTAGAAGACCGTGCAATCTCACGGCCACCCCGACAACATGTCTTCAATTATTCTCCCCTGTAAGCATCTCGCACCGATTCTGCACGTATTCTATGATACAAACATCTTCCATTTGTGGCAACCTTATGTCGGCGATTGTATGTAGGCTAAGCATCATGAGATGGCACAGTCGCCATTCACTCGAGACATTGCAATAGAGTCACCCGTTCAATGCCACATCACTCCACCCCAACAAACATATCTTCAATTCTCCCCTTGTAAGTACCTCGCAACGATGCCATACCCAAGATATGGTATGACCTTTTAAAACTTGTGTCTAAACCCATTGTCGACGTTTCATACGCAGGATAAGAAACGTGTGATGGCAGAGTCCCCAGTCACACCACATGAAGGATACATTCCACATAACAAGGTGAGAAGGTTTGAGATGGAACAATCCCCAGTCACTCCACATGAAGGATACATTCCACAAAAGCAGGTAACAACGCCGCAATGTTGCTATGCACATAAAAAATTATGTTTGCCCCTTTACTCATTGAATGTATTAACTCTGATGTGACATACTAGGTGCTGGTCATGGAATTTTTTGTTAGTAGGGATGATGAGATGTCACATGTCCCGAGAGCATACTTTGATGAACAGCCGGCAGAAGTCAGAATTTTTGAACCCGCCAAAGTGACCTACGATCTCATTATGAGTGAAATGAGAGATTCTTTTGGTTGCAAAATGGGAGCAGAACTGTACTACTTCTTACCCGGGTCTGCGTGCAAGCTGCCAGAAGGAATGTTGTTGATTGCAGGACCAGATGATGTAGAAAAAATGCTTTCTGATCTGAATGGCAGCAAGACATGTCACCTGTACATTGTGTACAATAGAACTACAGGTTGTTATCCCGAGTATGACATTGATCCAGAGGTTCAAATTTTACATGTTACATGCATCTAGTTTATGGCTACGTATTTTTTGAGTTCTTCCTAGTACAATTCCTATGGTTTTCTACAGGAAGTGAGAATCCAAGAAATGGAGGGTCTTGCTAGAGAGATGGCGGAGAAAGAATAAGAACAACTTCTGTTGTATGGTTACATTGATGTTAAAGAGAAAAAGATTGAAGCACATGGGTCGTCGCCAAGCCCGACGCAATCTGCAACGTCGCAACGCAAGAGGTCACTGGATTTTGGCAGTGCAGAAGACCATATGGAGTAGGCTCAATTGTTTTTCAACCAGTTTAAGCTTCAAACCAGGATTATTTTGTTGCAAACAACTTTTTTTCTGTTTCACACTATGTTCGCAATTATGGTATAATTTATTCATGAGACAGTTCTTTGAACAACAATGCATGTGTTTTATGATCAATCATACAGTTGTTTCTGAGTTGTTTGTGAGATGGCATTGCATCTAAAGAACTTTCCATCTATAAAACTTGTAAAAAATCATTTATGTTGTCTTTGTTCAAACTGTTTTTTCGTGCCTTTCATCTACACGTGTTCGTAATCATTATAGCCTACAAAACCATACAACATCGAAAAACAATTTCGAGTTGGCATGGATGCTTGTCATGTTGGTACAAGGGTTTCGAAATTTTTTTGGGTCCATTTCAAGCATGCCGAAAAAATCCGTCTTCCCAGACGGAACATCCCCTGCTACCCGAACGACTAAGTTGAATGACACCAATTTTTTCCATCAAGCGCGCAAGCACACCCCCGTGGGCCGCGTGAAATCTGACTAACCCCAAAACTTGCTGGTTTTGACGTCAAATAAGATAGAAATATCAAGGGAAGAAGATAGAAATAGCAAGCAAAACACAGATAACCAACGACATATCAAATAGATGGGTAGAAATCATAACATAGTTTGGATAGATAAAGTTGACGGTAGAACCAACGACATGATTTAATAGAAATATTTAAAAGATAAAAAACTTGCCCTAACACGCTAGGGCAAGACAAGCTGACGAGACCGAACCTTCACCACCATCTTCACTGCGCCTCCTCTCTAGTGCTCCTCTCCATCCCGTCCTCGCCGATGTAGTAGGGGAGGGTGTGCATACCGTCGCGGGTGGGGAAGACGCAGTCGAAGTTTGTGAAGATGTTGTGGGTTGTGAATGCGATGAATTCGCATGCACACCAAAACACCTTGCCGAGGAGGTAGTACACATCAAATCTGTTGGTGAAGGTGACGGTGAGCCCTATCGGCGGAGACCAGGAGTTTGGACGCACTTCATCCAGTCAGAACATCACTGGAGAGCCCGCCGGGAGGTGGGCGAAGCCTGCATGGAGGAACCACTGGGCAAAGCCCCTTGCACCCCTCCAGCGTGAGAACGCCCACACGCGAAGCGTGCTCTCCACGACGACGCCGGCCGGATACTGTCTCTCCGGCATGATCGATGGGAGCCGGTAGGTGGGGCCGTTGTACTGCATCCTCGCGGCTCGCTCAGAGAGTGCTATGGGTTTGGGGAAGAAGAGAAGGGTGGCGCAAATGGATGTGTGCAGAAGGTGAGGGCTGGTGGTTTAAATAGGGAAATGGGAAGGGAAGGGAACCGACCGCGCTTACGTTCAAACTAGCCGCGTCGAATGATCCATATGCCACTTTAATTGCCACGTTGAATAGATGCGGGTGGATCAAAAAAGTGTGAGACCAAGGCTTTAATTGCCACGTTGAATAGATGCGGGTGGATCAAAAAAGTGTGAAACCAAGGTTTTAATTGCCATGTTGATGAAAACAAGGTTTTAATCGCCTCGCTCGCATGCATGCACGTCCGCCACCCGCGCATGCAAACCCACGTCGCCGCCCTTCCCATGCATGCAGGCCTCAGGCGCAGACAACGAGATGGCCCAACGGTCCATCCTGTGACCCAGCGGGTGAGGCTGGCGTGGGACGGCCCAACCCAATTAGGCCCAAGTGAGCATCACACCGGGCACATCCCAGGGGTGCAGGGAGTTTAGTCCCACCTTGCCGAGCGAGGGGAGCTAGCACCGGTTTATATAGCGGGCTGAGCTTTCCCTCTCAAGTTCCTTTCTAAAGTGGGCAACACATTGCCTAACCGTCTCCGTCCCTGCCTTGTGGGGCCTACTTGCAACCTGTTTTCACAATCTGGCGGGCCTCTGCATCCTGGCCCAATAAATGATTGGGTTTCTAGTCGTATGCAGGCCGTTGAATTATGAAAGCGGGCAAGTAGGCGGGCTTTTTTTGTCGACCACCTCCAAATCACCTCTATTTTGGCACACATGATCTCTTGCACAAACAATGCTAGGTTTCCAAGGTTTTGTATTTTTTTGAATTTATAATGCCCTCTAGACTGACTGCTGAAAACATCGGTCTATGCCTCAAGGCGGCATTGTAAAGTAATTTTTTTCAAACATTTCTTTCATAGACATGTTTGGCACATGTGGATCACCATGTACAAGAAAATTGTGGTGATTTGGAGGAGGTGATTTGGAGGAGGTGGTGGGCAATGCCAGTTCGAAAACTCTAGAGATACTTCCTCAACCAATGATGCGACCCAAGGACCTTCATGCAAAAACCAGGCACCTGCATGCAAGAGTCGGTGCATGTGAATAGTGATTCATCAAGGCCTTGACAGCTGCTGGCACAGCGGCTGCCGCCTGATTTGCATGCAGCGAAGATGAACGTGCATGGAGGTTTCTCAAATATTTCCAAGCACACCCTACTGGGCCCCGCTTATTTAAAAAATACGTCAGTCATTAATGATCTCTAAATGAAGAATATGCATGATGATTATGAATATGCATGACAACCATAGTAAGGGTGAAGAATCATATTCATCCTACAATGAGGACCAACGCTTGCTAAAATCACCTCGATGAAGGTATTTAAGCACGTAAAGGAGCTGGTCGAGGGGCAAGGTGGGACTATTTTTAGTTACACGAGAACAACGCGCGAGATCGTACGCGACGTGGGCCGTCCGGAGCTGCAACCTCGGATGGGCCGGTGTTTGGGTCGACGTAGGAAAACGGCCTGCCATGCATGAGCCATGCAGACCGTGGGATCGCGCGAGAGATCCGTCTGGCGGCCGTGCGTGCGTGCAGAAATACATCACAAAAATTATTCTACTCGAAAATAACAAGTGCTCCATGCTAGCCCTTATTCCTGTTCGAAATACATCATCATTCTTAAAGTTGGACCTCAAATGATACACACAGAAAATGAAAACGAAAGATGTCGATCTAATACAGTAACATGGCAGTACAACCGCACTTCACTAAATTACTGTCACGATGAAATAGAATGTAAAGACCACGTCACACAAAGCTGAATGGCACACGACTTTCTCTGGCTAATCGTCAGTTCATGCTGTATGTAGACATCACAGTTCAGCCTCGAGATCCTACACAGAAGAATAGAATAAATCACATGGACATCAATTATGAGTAAAACACATGCAAAAAATAAATATGAACATATTTCGTACCTCTAGCAATTTAGCGCATTTACGTCGATTGTGACCAGGATTCTTGCAATAGCCACAGATATTCTGTGATCTTGACTTCTTTGTCTTTGCCTGCAGCCTTTTCTTCGGTGCACCTCGGCCTGGCACATGCACGGGATCCAGAACCTTATCAACTTTCTCCGAGTGCGGCATCAACGGGCCAAACCTAATGCTGTTATGCTGAGCATTAGTTGACTCCTTGCTGTCAGCTTGTTCAAAACTTAATTGCTTGCCATGATGTTGTGCTTGCAAAAGCATCTTTAGACGGTGATAGTCCTCATCAGAGTGGCATGCCTTGAAACTTGCAGCGTGACTACAATTCCGCAACTCGCGGTACCTCTGCAGGCTTACCGAATAGTCATACATCTGGTTTTTTCTGATAGGTGCGTATGCACATTTTGCATTCATAGTCCACCTAGTGGGAACGCAACAACTGGGCAGAATTGTTTGTTTTAAAACCCCCAATATGTAAAAAATGTGGGAACATGGTGTGCCTGCACATTCCAGCTTACGGCAAGAACAACTCACCCTGTGCAAAAGACCTCCTTGCTCTTCAATGCGCACTCCAAACTTTTTATCCATTCTTTCCTGCTTGGACACAACATAAGTGGAATCTTCTGATCCATCTAGTATCTCTCTGATCTGACATTTGCTGATAGCATCTATGCTCCATAAGACCATCTTAAAGACACTAGGTGTGAAAACTATTGCGGCGTGTTTCTCAAGCGGCGAAGCATTTTCCTCTGTAAATGGAACGGACTACAAGGCTTCGACGTCTTGGAGAGCTTCGTTAATCCGTCGCGATGCAAGGCAACGCTCATAGTGCTCTAGCATTTCAAACAACGACATCTTACCCTCAAGATGCGTATGTAGCACAGAGTTCAAGCTCTCACTCCTCTGATTGCTGCTCAATCCTAGGAAACAACACCCCTCAAGATATGGAGCACACCATAACTTTCTCATCTGATACATCTGATGCAGCCAAGACTCCTCACTGGTTACTTTATTCCGTTGTAAGAATTTTATCCATTCTATCTCATGCTCTTCAATGGAAGAAGTATCATAAATGAAAGATCTGAATTCCTCCTTTACGTCGTCATCATGCAAATGGCGTACAATGTTCTGCTGAATGTGCCATATACATAGTCTATGGTATGAGTCTGGCCAGACCACCCTAATTGCTCTCTGCATTGCAAGGTCCCCATCTGTGATCACAGATACCGGATGCTTCTATGCCATGCAATCAGAAAAGGTCCGCAACATCCACTCGTATGCCTGGCTAGTTTCATGAGAAATTATACCACAGCCAAAAATGACAGTGCTCTGGTGGTGATTCAACCCGACAAACGACACAAATGGCAGATTGTATTTGTTGGTTATGTATGTGCTATCGAAAACAATGACGTCTCTGAAAGCCTCGTAGTCAAGTCGTGATTGACTATCAGCCCAGAACAGTCCCTTCAGATGGCCATGCTCGTCTACCAAGTACTTGAAGAAAAAAAATCCACATCTCGCTCTCGCCTCGCCATCATGTGCATGATCACCGTATTAGCATCACCGGCGCTGATTGTCTCCTGCTTATTAGCATGGCAGAAATTATAAATGTCCCTCTTTATGCATCCAACCTTATCAAATCCACCGTATTGAAAGCACAAAATATCCATAATATGGTATTTGCGGATCCCACATTTTTCCATGTCCGCAATGTCCGCTTTCTGCTCATCGCTAATTCGTCTGTGCGAATACAGCAGACAAAAAGATCCCATGGGGCTAGAGGATGGCTGTGCTCATCGATGAAATCCTTGACAAACCACAGACCGATTTCCTCATGTCTCGTAATGACCAATTTAGCATTACACCCAACACGAGTTAAACTTCGTGACCTCCTCTTTCTATATTCCATCTTTCTTTTCATGTGCTTCTCTTCGCGAAACCCTTGACGACTACACACAATTTTCCTTAAAATTATGTATTTGTTGGATCCATCCCACTCAACGTAGCTTTTCCTCACACTAAAACCTTTTTCAAGAGAATATTTGTTGTAGAATTCATAGCCTTCAGCCTCACTATCAAACATCTTGCTGACAACATTTAGATACTCGAACATACTCTCATCACTTGCATACGCCATGTCTTCCTGCATATGACATGTGAGGGAAATCAATCATCAACATCTTTCTGTTTATCAATGTTGCAGGTGTAAAATAGCTCATAGGCAAAGACAAGTGCATGGAAAAGACTTTGCTCGTTTGACATGTGAGGAAAACAAATCATCAACGTCCAACAAGTAGTATCTCATCTTCCTTTAAACTATATTTCATGCACTATGCAAACCTAAAGTGATGATGACTTTAATAAACTAAATTAAGTCAACTATGGAACCAGTATCTCATCTTCCTTTAGTATATCTCATCTCAAACGTCAAGTATGTCACTTTTTTTCTGTGGTACCAAAGGAAGTAAGCAATGCCCTCAACATCTTAGTTAAACTAACATGATGCGATTAGCTCAAGAGAAACTATGCCACGATGAAGCTTTCCATTCGTTGTTCTAGTCCGTACAAATCTCGCATACTGCTAAATTACCCGGATCTTGTGGGGTTGAGGTTGTACTGCATGCACGGTGGAGGGGCGCAACGGCCAAGAGAACGAGTAGAACGCCAAGCCGGATTCATACCTTAATGATGGTACGCGCGAAGAGATGGGATCGCCCGCCGCCGTAGCCGCCGATTCAGCCGGCTAAGATCCGCCCTTCTTCTTCTTCGGTGACGGCGTGGGGGGCTGGGGACGGAGAAGGACGAGGACGATGAATTTATTCCTCTCACTAGGCAGGTCGAGGACGGAGAAGGTCAGGAGCGGCGAGCAGCGACGAATACATCGGAGGAGGATTCTGAACTGAATCGAGTAGACATGGATCTGGTCCTCAGGTGATCGGTTCAAGAAAAGATATTTCCCCCTGGACCATTATGCCCTTATCGCAATTAACATATTAAATTTAATCAATTAAAATTCCCCGCAAGATCGGACGGCTAATAAAAATCAGACGTGATCAGACATGTAAGTACTGCTAAGTACTCCGAGTACTAACCCAATCACCATAAAACAGCTCTTCATTTGAAAGTAGTTTTTCATTTCTTTTGGTAACTGTTATTTGGCTGATTATTTGAGATTTCGGTATTCTCATCTACCTAGCTAAAGGCAACTCCAACGCGGATCCCCAAAACGCACCTGGACGTATCCGCGGACGGAGGCCACCAAGTGCAGACATGTCTGGTCATATTGTTTTCTTTCTATGCCCGAAGTACTCAATCAAAGATAAATATCACAATTCTTAAGCTTTAGAAAGATAAATATTCCAATGCAACAATAATTTAAATAAAAATATTACAATAAAAAAAAGTTTTGAAATAAAATAGTTCAAGTTTGAATTGAATTCTCTATATGAAACGCCCAAAAATGTTCACCCAAATTGTTCTAGAGCTGCTCATGAGTTTCTCGATTGCGGATCCTGCATTTGGAGAAAATCCTCAGATGTCATCAGATTTTGCTACGAAAGCTGGATGGGATCACCCATGTTTTGAAAATTAAAACCATGGAGAACTCCATCACCCTCATCCTCCACAATTATGGTGTGTGTGATCCATTGGTGGACCCAGGAATAAAATGAAGGGTGTGCACACTCTAATTTATTTTCTACCCAATCCAAATGTCATACAAAATATGGTAAAAGAATAACATGAATAGCTCAATTCTAATCTCACAACAATTTATTCGGAAAATATACATTAAATGTGCTCAATTACAATACAAATAGTCTTACATGAAAGGAGCACAAGTAAAAAATTACTACACCGGGTAAGTCTACGTTGTCGCATTGCCATGAAAGCATCGACTATAGCATCTTCACTTACTTTCAAGAACACGTCTCGTTCAATACATGTCACTAAGCAATCATTCAAGCGATCATCACTCATACTAGTCCTCAAATTACTTTCCACTAGATTCATCGCCGAAATACTATTTCAATAGTCGTCGTTGCCACCGGTAAAATCAATATCAATTTGATGAGTAAGTAGACCAAATCATAAAGAACATGCTTCTTTGTTGCAACAAACATAATAGAGAGCTCACCAATATTACTTGCATTGCTAAACCTATCATCTTGTCTCATATCATCAATGAAATTGGCAAGTTGAAATTCTAGCCTTATCAAATCCGTGTTTGATATGTCTAGAATTCGGCAAGTCTCATTACCTTGAGTGCATCATAAGAAGCAAATGAATTGAGAGGATTTAAAGCCGACTTGCAAATAAGCAACTCCACATTAACCTGATCAAACCTATTGTCAAGCTCTTGAATGGTTTGATCAATGACACCAAGATATATTTCTCTTCTATAGCGATCATCATTTGTTTGTACTTCATAATACCGACGTGATCTTCCATGAGGGACATAACTTTCCTCCCACGAAAGGAACTTCGGTGCCATGATTGTTGCAAAATAAGGTCACCTTTGCAAGAAATTCTTCTCATCCATGCGACATCATATGTTGCATTCTACTCTTTGCAAAAGCAACAATTGCCATTGCATTAACAATATCTTGGATCAGGAAATTGCAAAAAATACATGTTCAAGTACTAAACATTGTATATGTATGGTGTTATACAACATGAAATTCGATTAACATGTTGTATGTTATATATATATAGTGTATATATTTCATTGAATATTCGTACATTGTGCATATAACAGCAACTAGAAGAACAATACCACCACAAATACATATGGAAAATGGAAGTCCCATTGAAAATAAAAATCTTCATGTGGTACTTGGATCGCAAGGTCATCCTGACAAAAGATAATCTGAAAATAAAGATTGGCAAGGATGCACTAAGTGTTGCTTTTGTGGCGATGAGGAGTCTATTCAGCATCTACTAGATGATACCCCGCGCGTTGCTGCGGGTACATGTAGGTCTATCTCTATAAAAGTGCAAATATGATACTCCCTCCGTTCCATAATGTAGTGCCTATAGATTTTTTAAGAAGTCAAACTTTACAAACTTTGACCAAGTTTGTAGAGAAAAATATTTATATTTACAATACCAAAAATATATAATGTGAAACTACATCTTATGATGAATCTAGTGATATATGTTTCGCACTCTAGATGTAAATATTTTTCTCCACAAACTTGGTCAAAGTTTGTGAGGTTTGACTTTAAAAAAATCTATAGGCACTACATTATGGAACGGAGGGAGTAGTAAGAGTAGACATTGAGTAATATAATGTAAAAAAGTGCTAAAATAGTTTTTCTTGCTAAGTTCTTAGTGCTTTGCCACAAAGATTAACTTTACTCCGCAAAGAAGTCCTATTAAATTTTCTAATGATTAACTTTGCATAGAACTAACCAAAATGTAACATCAAAAAGGAGCCGTAAATTTAATCTACATAGAATAAAAAAATTGAAATACTCGGAAGGAAAGATACATATTTGAAGATAAACTAATTGCTTCAAGTCAAGAAAGAGGTGCAATTGCCTTCAATTGATTTGCAAGCAAGTAGTGGAATAAAACAGGAGAGGAGAAAAATACAACACGGCTACAAATATTATGCCCCAAATATGGATCTTTATGTGTGTCGGTTCGAATCTCTTGCACGTAAACTGCAGCAACAGACTGGCATACTGATGCAAAATCAAAGACAATGAAAAACCATCATGCTTTAGATGGTAAAAATCTAAAGTAACCAAAATAATATAGTGAATCCTGGAATGCAAATCAGATCCTAAAAAGAATAAGATTAGTAGGAGTGAGATGGAAGGGGCGCAAGATCTTTGGTCTTTCCCTGGAACCGATGAAAAAAAGTGGATCGCTTCTTATGTACTCGCTCAGAATGATTCTTCTCTATCTATAGTTCATGGCCTATTAGAAGTAGAAGGTGCTCTGATGCAATCCTTACCGACAAAAAAAGATTGCAGTCAGATTGATAATAGTCAGTGACATTCCTGAGAGAGAGAGAGAGAGAGAGAGATCTCCAGTGGTTGGTACCTCGTGACTCACAATGTATAGCCAGCATTCCAGCCGGTGTAGGAGGGATAAACCTGTATTATGGTCTTATGGAGGGTGGCCCGCTGCTCCCTTAATAAGTTATAATATCCGTAGCCGACTGGTCGTCTGCCTCATCAGTTATGTGTACATGCACCTGGTGTTGTGACTTGTGAGGAGATGAAGGGTCAAATCTGGCTGTAGGCCATATAATTGGTGGTTTGTGGGGAAGTATCGAGCGTTACAACAGCAGTAACTACAGGAAAAAGACAGGACAAATCATAAGTAGTAGCTCTGAAGAAACCAAGACAACAATGAATTACGTGGCTTCACCATCATTGACAGAAAGGAGTACCTTGGATGGCTTCCGTCCACAGCTGCGGGACCTGAGCTTGCTGAAAAAGAATACCATCCCTGCAGTAGAATCTCGGCCCTGAATCAGCTAGGGCAGCACCCCGTTGAACGCTCGCCAGGGAAGGTGGATGAAGCGCTCCTCCAACCTGTCTGTTGTCAATGGAGGCCCTGCCCTGTCTTTCGATGCCTAAAAGAAAGCCAGATCCAGACTCCAATCTCGCCGTCAACCGGTTCGGTCCCCGGTGGAATCGAGCGGAACAAACCTCCAGCCGGAGATAACTTCGCCGAAACGAAGACATAGTTGTAGGGGACGACCAAGGTGCCGCGGCCGCCAGCGATGTTAGAAACCACACCAGCAGCGCGAAAATAGCTCGATAAAGAGCGACGCTCGTGCTGGGGGAGCTCCCTGATGCAGAGATCGGAACCCATCTGCCACTTCGTCCATAATAGAGGGGAAAGATTGGTGTTGGAGGTAGTGAGGGGTCACCGTTTTATTTATTTATGAGGCGATAGAGGAGTCCGTGGTTTGCGCATGGATGGGGCTAGTAACAGAACGTCTAGAAATGAATGTTTGCTTTGTTCTAGAGGAATCTATGGTTTACGTCTAGAAATGGATGGGGGCTGGTAACAGAACGCCGTGCTTTCAGTCTGCTCTCTAGGTTGTAATCGTAATTGAATTGATGACACGGCATGCATGCTGATGTGGACTATGTGCATGTTGAGAGAATGCTTTGTAGTGGGGATCAACTTCTTAAGAATGTAAGATTCCTTCAATGCCCACTTGCCAAGATACTATGGCGAGTGGTCCATATAGCTTTCAATCTACCTCCATCCACGAGTGGTACGAATATGTTTGGAAACTGGTTAGTGGGGGTACAACCCAAGTTGAAGTCTCAGATCTGTGTGGGAATTTGTGCTTTACTATTGGCCATTTGAAACACTCGTAATGATTGTATTTTTTAACAGAATGAAAGTTCCGAACTTTTTGCAGGTTATCTTCAAGGCCACCAGTTGTATCCATACGTGATCATTATTATGAAAGGAGGAGGATCGGGCGCTCACGGTCTTTGGGTGCAACCAATGGGAGATGGTCGTCTCTTGGGATTTGTTTTGGTTGGCGGCCTACTAGTAGGACTTGTGATGCATGAGGCTCATTTCCCTACGATATTCTGTTTTTTAATTTTCCCTTGCGGTAGTCATGTGTGACAATTTATTGGTTGAACTTTGTTATGGTCGGATGATGAACTTTGATATGATAAATAAAAGGTTGTGTGCATCACTCGATGCAGAGGCCGAGGTATGTCCCCTCTTTTTGAAAAAAAACTAGAAGAACAATACCACCAACAACAATTACAACAACAAACTCTTTACTCCAAGACAAGTTGTGTAGGCTAGAACATTAATAGCATACATCCCCAAAAATAATTATGGTACGATATTGTTCAATTGTTGATTAATTAGCAATTACATGATACTTCAAGAACTTGTCATATAAATGTATCCTCAAAAAATATACAAGCATGATAAGCTTATTGAAGTTTTCACAAAAATAAAGGCCACGTCATGTCTTCTAAAGAAATGCAAAAGTGTCTCATCCGTATAGAGTACATATAGGCAACTGACTTGAAGCATTTCTGAGCATACAAAATAATCTTCAACACACCCTTATGTTCCATTCTTTCAAGCAAAACACGTTGGAGAAGTTTTTGTTAATCGAAACAGGGTTGTAGAGAAGAAGTTGGAGATACGATTCATGTCTGCCTATATGTCTGCTAACCCTGTTTTCCATGCCAGAACCAAACATATTGCGATAGACTTTCACTTTGTACGAGAAAGAGTTGCAGAGAAGAAGTTGGAGATATGATTCATTCCCTCCAAAGATCAAGTTGCAAATGGGTACACTAAAGCTTTGCCAGTCAAGTTATTTGAAGAGTTCAAGAATTATCTAAACTTAGGATAGTTTAGATTAAGAGGTGATGTTAGACATAACGTGTTGTACTCAATATCAGTAAAACATAGACGTACATATCTCTGTTTTCTCCTGATTCTCTCTGTAACAGATCCTTACATGAGATCGATGGATCCGTCTTGTACTCGATGACATAGGTGAAAGTGCGTTAAGTCGACTAGAGGGGGGTCAATAGGCGATTTTTACAAGTTTGTCACGGAGGAATTTTAGGGTGAGGAAATTCCTAAGTCACGAACTACAAGCAGCGGAAAAAGTACTCAGGTATAAGCATAACAGAGCAATAGCATAGTCATCATGATGAAATGAAAGACAGACACAGAGTACAGAAAGCGTAAACACAGGATAAGCAGGCTGAAGACAATGTGACTGAAGAAATTGGATTGAGGAAATATAGAAAGTCTTCAGTCAAAGTCTTCAAATAGTAATGTTCAGTTTCATCAACACATGAATGAGGAAATGAAAGGGTTGAAGAAATAGAACTAGTAGGCTTGGTGAAGACAATGATTTGGTAGACCAGTTCCAACTGCTGTGACAGTTATACGTCTGGTTGGAGCGGCTGAGTATTTAAACTTGAGGACACACAGTCCCGGATGCACAGTCCTCACCGTATTCTCCTTGATCTATGATCACACAGACCTTGCCCAACACTCGTGGTAAGTCTTCACAGGTGACTTCCAAACCTTCACAGACTTGGTCACTCGGTGATCCACAATTCCTCTTGGATGCTCAGACCATGACGCCTAACCGTATGGAGGATACACAGTCTTCAAAGGTAACAAGCATCGGTTCCACAAAGGAACAATCTCTTCAGTGATGCTCAATCACTTTGGGTTTGTAGGTTTGGGTTTGGGATTTGGGTTTTCCTCACTTGATGATTTTCGCTCAAAGTCCTCGGAGGATGGGATGCTCTCAATTGACAAGTGTTAGTTTCTTTTGGAGCAGCCAACCAGCTAGTGGTTGTAGGGGGCGGCTATTTATAGCCTAGGGAGCAGCCCGACATGATAAGACATAAATGCCCTTAAAGGATATGACCGTTAGGTGGTAGGATATTTTGGACAGCTGGCGCGTAGCACAACAACGGTCAGATTTGAGTTTCGAATTCCTCAGGGCTATCATGTTCTTCACTGTGTAGGCAATTTACACTAGTGAATTCCTAACTCCTTAGTCAGAACAAATTCCTCGGAGACCAGAAGATCTTCGTCTCTATCACTGAAGAAATTGACTGAACTGATATGAGATTTCCAATGGCTTCACTCGAAAGGATTGGGTAGGTGTAGGATTTGAGATGAGCATCAGTTGGAAATTAGTTTCCTTAGTATTACCCCGACCCCCTTTAACAGTACGATGTTTCCTATGACTCAAGAAAGAGAAAATGAAACTACAAAAACAAAAGTCTTCACGCTTCATAATCCTCGCATGAATATCCAAGCATTCAAGGTCACACCAAATTCATCACTTTCAAAGTCTTCAGGAGAACCAAAGTCTTCAGCTGAAGACATTCATTTTTAGGGGTCGACTTTCATTTTAAATAACAAACTCCTCATCGACTTACAGAGCCTGTGTACACTCACAAACATATTAGTCCCTTAACCTATAAGTCTTCAATACGCCAAAATCACTAAGGGGCACTAGATGCACTTACAATCTCCCCCTTTTTGGTGATTGATGACAATATAGGTTAAGTTTTCAACGGAGATAAACATATGAATTGAAAGTACACAATATTGAGGAATTTGATTGCAAGATATAGAAGAACTCCCCCTGAAGATGTGCATAGTGAGGAATTTACTTTTGAAGCAATGCACATTTGAAGAGTAGAATCATGGAGATCTCCCCTATATCTTGTAATTCATACACACATTTAACATATCGAATAAGGAATTTGAAATGCATGATGAAATATGGTGACTGATGTAATTCAGCATGCATGCATAGTATAAATGAGGAAATAGCATGCAGAAAAACAGAGCAAAAGTATCAGGTCACCGTCGAACTTAAGTTTACAACTCAATCAACAAACACTTCAAAAGAGTGAGAGTTGCAACTTAACAAAAAAAACACCCATATAGATAGACCCGCTTGAAGACTAACTCAAATTTCTCCCCCTTTGTCATCAAATGACCAAAATGGACGAAAAGTGAGGACTAACGCCCCTGAAGAATTTCATCACGAAGTTGATGGAGGAGCGCGAGCGTTGTTGGGGTTGTTGGAGTAGGGCCTGCCGCAGTGTCGTCCAAGTCGTCATTTTCATCGATCTCGCGGGATGAAGAATATGAGCTGGGCACCAGGGGAGGAACTTCGACTTTCTTGAATTTCTTCGTCGGAGGCTTAGACCAATGGAAGTCCTGCTTAGACCAACGGAAGTCCTGCTTGAAGCCCATCTGCTTGAGATCTTCGTCACTGTAGAGATGAGTCAGAATAGCCCAGGTGCGATCAAAAACTTCATGGAGGTAGTAGTGGTTCTTCGTCGGAGGCTTAGACCAACGGAAGTCCTGCTTGAAGCCCATCTGCTTGAGATCTTCGTCACTGTAGAGATGAGTCAGAATAGCCCAGGTGCGATCAAAAACTTCATGGAGGTAGTAGTGGTTCTTCTTCACAGAATTTTATGTAGCAGACATGTTGTGAAGAATCGAACCAAGCTGACGCTTTACCCAGTTATGATTGCGATCGGCCTTCTGATGAAGACTGGGGAGAAGCTCATGATCAGTCATCACCCGTGGAGCTGTGGCTTGAGGACTCGCTTTGAGGCATTGGTGACAGAATCATGAGTGTTGGAGTCATCATTGGTGGAGTAAGAGGCAGCTTTGCGGAACTGTCCATCCAATGGACGAATGCCCTCATTAACAATTGCAGTGGCCTTGCCCTTTTCACCAGCTGAGGAAAATGTCCGCTTGAGGACTTCAATAGGGGGCAAGTAACTGCCATGGTTGAGTGTGTCAGCCTTGTAGTTGGTTGAAGACCTTGATCCGAGGAATCTCATAATCTAGGGAGCGTAAGGCTTCAATTCAAAGGGAGACAATGCAACATTTGCCAAAGTCCTCATGAAGAAGTCATGGTAGTTTACTGGAATACCATGCATTATGTTGAATAGCAAATTCTTCATGATGCCAACAACTTCTTCATCATTCGAGTCGTGGCCTTTGATAGGACTCGGTGTCTT
The DNA here is from genome assembly GCF_018294505.1 of Triticum aestivum. Classification (NCBI taxonomy): domain Eukaryota; kingdom Viridiplantae; phylum Streptophyta; class Magnoliopsida; order Poales; family Poaceae; genus Triticum; species Triticum aestivum. The sequence continues at coordinate 612,433,562 of NC_057813.1, forward strand.
GGTCAGAATGCGATAGACAGTCCGAGGCACATATAACAATTCCTTCACGAGGAATTTAGTCCTTGAGGCTTGACCAGGCTTTAGTGGCTTCATCAACACTTGCATGAAATGATCAGCCAGCTCAGGTTCATGATAGATAAGACGAGCACCTTCAAGGGGAGGACTAACAGGCAGAGCATGGAGCAATTCAGAGGCCGGTGCTTTGAAGTGAGTGTTTTTTGGCATCCAGTCCAACACCCAAGAGTTCACATCGTTAGCATTTCCTGTGATGTGCAACGTTCCATATAACTGACGAATTAGCTCTTCATTCCAGTCAAATTCATCACCGGACTTTTTGATCTCAGATTGCATAGCGATGAGTTGCTCAGGTGATAGCCTCAGAACGTTGTCCTTCAGAAAGCGCTGTTTCTTGTACTGGGCTTTCTTAACAGTCCTGGCTTGATCATATTTCCATTTTTCTTCAGTGATGAACGTCGTCAACATGTGACTTTGTCCAGGAGTGAGGTCTAGCTCTAGCAAAGGAGTGTTCAGGTCATTGTGCCAGAGGTCAATGAAATCCAGGATGTTCTTCGAATACAATAGAAGAGGCACAACACTGCCCTTGGCTCTAGCGGCCCTTTGCTGTCTATCTTTGATGATTCCGGCCAATTCTTCATCATCAGCCTCATCATCATCAGATGGTACTTTGAAGGCAACTTGCTTCTTGTGAGGACTTGGTCTAGTGCCTCGTCCTGTAGTGGCCTTGGTCTTCAGCAAAGTGTGGCTTTTTGAAGACAGAGGAGGAGCTGAAGAACTTGCAGAAGCTCCAGAGGCAATTGAGATGCCTATGGTCCTTTGGCAAGTGGCGAGATGCACATGTGCCGAGGACTTTGCTGGAGAAGCTAAGGGTTTTGCAACCTGAGGAACTGGAGCAGCTTGAGGTATTTGCCGTTAGGGCACTGATGAGCTTGGTCGTGAGGGCATTGCTGAGGTTTGAGGTTTGCGGACAAGCTTCTTTGGCATAGTCTTCTTGCTTGTGGTAGCCTCAACAGCAGCAGCGGCAGAATCTTCATTGAATTTCTTCACTGCTTCTTTGGCCTGCTTGGCCAACTTGGCTTGCCGCTTGGCCCATTCATCAGCATAATCTTCACCATGTTTGATGCTTGTGGGATCATCTTTTTGGCCAGGTGCCAACGGAGGTTTTGGGCAAGGAGGGTTTAGAGCGAATTTCTTCATACATTTTGGAGTAACATATCTGTACGCCCTCCATTCCTGTTCCCATCTTCGTTCACTTTTCTATATGTGCACCTTGCGCTCATTCTTTGTTTCTTTCCCATGAGTTGCCTCATCAGGCATGTAGTACCCTGCATAAATGTCAGCAGGGATCTCAAAAGCAGTGTTGACTTCCAGTTTCTTTCCTCCCTTCTGAGGTCTTTTGCCATCTGCCATTTTCTTCAGCTGAGGAATTTGAACTATTGAGTTCTCTGAGGAAGTATGCAGCTTTTCTTCGAGGAACGCTGCAAATGAGTTAAGTTGATGAGAACCTAGTGATTCAGCAGCACACATGTGTACCTGTGAACAGAGTATAGGTGCGAAGAATTTGGAGAGGTCATGCATTCTCAGAAGTTCTTGCAAAACGGAACAAGTTTGAGGGAATTGACCAGATGTGTCTTGAAGAATTTCACTAAGCGTTCTTTGACTTAGGTTCCAAAGTTGTGTGGATTGTGAGATTCACACATTTGAGGAATCTTGAGGAAAAATGTCACTTAGAGAAACAGATCAAGAACAGATGATTGTGCGAGGTGTTTAGAGTGTGGAGGTTGAAGAATAAACACCTTTTGAAGATTTGATGAAAATCATCAGTAGTAACAAAGGCAGTAAAAGTAACTTTTAATTACCCTTGACGAAGAACACGACAAACTGGGAGTGTAGATTTAGAAGTTTGTCAGTCTAGATCTTCCACGCCCTATCTTGGCAGAGGAAGACAGCTACGGCGGCGGCGGAGAGAAGATGTCTGCGGCCGGCACGAGTACGACGACGACGAGGTCGAGGCAGTGAAGCTCTTCCTCACCGGCGACGATGAAGGTAGCCGCGGCGCTAGGGCTTGAGAGCTCGAGCGAGGGGAGTGAGATTGAGCAGGGTAAATGCAGCCTGAGGAGGGTGAGGGGTATTTATAGCTGCAGTGAAAAAACCGCTCGCCCGAGGAAAATGGACGAACGTGCCCCTGACCCTTCTCATCCTAGCGACATGTGTCACCCACGTACAGTGAGGTGGAGATCGTGTAAGATCGTGGGTGAATAGATAACTCTTATCGTGGGATGTATAACGGTTTGAGCGGCAAAAGCCGAAAATTCAGATAAAAACATTTTAAAGTTTCGTTCGCAATTTCTTCAGCTGACAAGGAAACAATAAATATTTTGAACGGGTTTGAAATAGAATGCACATGAAGAATTTGTGAACAGACTGGGTTGAGTTTAACATAGAGAGGGAAGGGTCCGATCACATTCACTTAACAGAAAAATCAACTGGAAGAATTAGCAATAAGTGAATGTTGTAGAGGACATAAACTCAAGTATATATATATATAGTCAATGAGGAACAACGACGAAAAGAGTGAAGATAATGCAAAGCTGAAGAATTTGAAAACCCGAGGAATTTCAAAAATGAAGAAAAACTCAAATTGAGGATTTTCAACTTTGGTTGGTGGCGTAACCCACCGTATAAGAATGATGATTTCAGACACCGCGTACAATTGTCGTAGGGTTCTGAGAATCAAAATTCTTCATTAATTTCTTCACACTTAGAGGGTTAGTCTTCATTGATTGAAGAAAAACGTTACTTCATGTGTTGCACATCTAAGTCATCAAGTTTGCATAAGTGTTAGGATGTGTGTCCTTTTCAAAGAACATTCGAAGATTCTAAGATATTTAGATCACACCGCAACTTGATAAATCTCTTCTCATCCAAGGGCTTTATGAAGATATCGGCCAGCTGGTCTTCAGTATTTGCATGGTCGATGGAGATGTCGCCCTTCAACACATGGTCACGAAGAAAATGATGACGAATCTGGATGTGCTTTGTCTTCGAGTGCTGAACTGGGTTGTGAGCAATTTTGATAGCACTCTCATTGTCGCAGTAGAGTGGCACATTCTTCACATTGATGCCATAGTCCTTGAGGGTTTGCTTCATCCATAGCAATTGAGCATAGCAAGATCCAGCAGCAATGTACTCAGCTTCAGAAGTAGAGAGTGATACACAGTTCTGCTTCTTCGAGGACCAACATACTAAGGATCGTCCGAGGAAATGACATGTGCCTGACGTTGACTTGTGGTCCACCCGATCACCAGCATAGTCAGAGTCTGAATATCCAATGAGATCAAAGGAAGAGCCCTTGGGATACCATAATCAAGTGTTGGTGTGTGAACTAGATATCAAAGAATATGCTTCACAACCTTATGGTGTGATTCCTTCGGTGTAGCTGGAAATCGAGCACACATGCAAACACTAAGCATAATATCCGGCCTAGATGCACATAGGTACAATAAAGAGCCAATCATGGAGCGGTATACCTTTTGATCGAAGTCTCTACCATTTTTATCAGTGCATAGGTGGCCATTTGTGGGCATAGGGATTTTGACGCCTTTGCAATCTTTCATGCCGAATTTCCTCAACACATCCTTGAGGTATTTCTCCTGAGATATGAATATGCCATTGTATTGTTAACGAATTGAAGACCTAAGAAGAATTTCAATTATCCCATCATAGACATTTGATATTCTTCACTCATCATATAGGCAAATTCGTCACTGTAACATTGGTTAGTACGGCCAAAGATAATATCATCAACATATATTTGGCACACGAATAATTCATCATCATATGCTTTGGTGAAAAGAGTTGGATCAAGTGAACCGAGTTTGAAGCCTTTCTTCATGAGGAATTCCTTCAGTGTGTCATACCACGCCCGAGGTGCTTGCTTGAGGCCATAGAGGGCCTTGTTGAGTCTGTAGACGTGATCTGGAAATTTTGGATCCTCAAAACCTGGTGGTTGAGCAACATATACTTCTTCCTCAAGCTTACCATTGAGGAATGCACTTTTCACATCCATTTGATGTAAGATGATATTATGATGGTTAGCGTAAGCAAGCAATATGCAAATAGCCTCAAGTCTAGCAACAAGTGCAAAATTTTCATCGAAATCAATTCCTTCAACCTGTGTGTAGCCTTGAGCTACAAGACGAGCCTTATTCCTCACCACAAGGCCATTTTCATCTTGTTTGTTGCGGTAGATCCATTTGGTACCGATGATGTCGTGCTTGCGTGGGTCTGGTCACTTGACAAGCTCCCACACATTGTTGAGATCAAATTGATGCAATTCATCTTGCATGGCTTGAATCCACTCAGATTCCATGAATGCTTCATCAACTTTAGTGGGTTCTGTGATAGAGACAAACGCAAAATGCCCACAAAAGTTAGATAAATGTGAAGCTTTTGAGCGCGTGAGAGGACCTGGTGCGTTGATGTCATCGATGATCTTCTCGATCTGCACTTAATTTGCAACGCGAGGATGTGCGGGTTGACAACTTTGCTTAGGCCCAGCAATTTCTTCAGGACTAGTTTCTTCAGCAGCACCAGTGTGATTTTCTTCACGATCAGGAATGACTTATTTAGCAGATTATTCGGTAGGGATGATATCCTCAGTAGCTTTGAACTTGATGGATTCCTCAGGTGACATTTCATCTAGCACAGGAGGTAGGTGCTCTCTTTGCGAGCCATTAGTTTCATCGAACTGCACATCTACAGTTTCAACAATCTTGTGATGATTGATGTTGAAGATTCTGTAGGTGTGCGAGTCCTTTCTGTAACCAAACATAAAACCCTTTTGTGCTTTCGGTGCAAATTTAGAGTGATGGTGAGGATCTCTAATCCAACATTTAGCACCAAAGACTTTGAAATAACTTACATTGGGTTTCTTGTCAGTGAGGAGTTCATATGAGGTATTTTTGAAGAATTTGTGAAGATATACCCTATTGATGATGTGGCACGCAGCATCAATGGCTTCATGCCAAAAGCGCTGAGGTGTCCTATATTCATCAAGCATGGTGCGAGCCATCTCAACAAGAGTTCTGTTCTTGCGCTCCACGACGCCATTCTGCTGAGGAGTATAGGGAGCAGATAACTCATGAGTAATACCAAGTATATCAAGATATTCATCGAGACTTGTCGGGGATATACCCCGCGGTGTAAACCGGCCGAAAGTTAACCCCTCCGGACTTGGCGGTTTATTTGAGACCCCGCTGAGACTTGGCGGTTCACGACTCATTGGTAATCCGGCAGGCGGGTGCGAGGAGTGACAACACCTGGTGGCCCAACGGGCGGTTCATGAAGGCCGGTTCATACTATGGTGGGCCGGTTTAAGAGGAAAGGCATAAGGAATATTTGTCTTACAAGGAGTTAATACCTGGACTTGTATCCGGTTTGCATTAGAGATAGACTAGTCCTAATCCTAATGGGACTCCACATGTAACCCGCCCCTTCAACATATATAAGGAGGGGCAGGGCTCCCCAAAGAGGGAGAAGCTACAAGCAAGAAACAATTTCTAGGGCTAGACACAAAGAGCCGGTTTACGGCGTCTCCCTCGTGATGATAATGAGACCTAGCCTCAAACAGCATGTAGGGTTTTTACCGGATGATGTTTCCCGGGGCCCGAAGCTGTCTAAATCCTTGTCTTGTGTGTTGATCCGCCCTGCGTCTCTCGTCCCACTCGACCCCTCTCAAGCTACCACATAGATGCGTTGGCCTCGCGACTAAGTCCTGACACTAAGGACATATGACGTGACAATTCCACGACAAGACTAGTGTTCTTGAACTCAGTTCCATTATCACTCCTGATATGCTTGATCATCACACATAAGTTAGTAGCAGCTCTTGAGGAAAATCGTCTGAAGACTTCCTGCACTTCATTTTTGTAAGTGATGATATGCACCCATGTGTAACGAGAATAGTCATCAACTATGACAAAGCCATATAATGATGCAGAACTAGAGAACGAGGCATAATGAGTAGGGCCAAAGAGATCCATATGAAGTAATTCAAAGGGACGAGAAGTGGTCATGATAATCTTCGAGGGATGCTTGGCTCTGGTGATCTTTCCAGCCTCACAAGCCCCACAAAGATGATCTTTGAGGAATTTGACACCCTCGATGCCAATGACATGCTTATTCGCGAGTGTATGCAAGTTCCTCATCCCAGCATGACCAAGTCGTCGATGCCATAGCCAGCATTCTGAAGCTTTGGCAAGTAGACATGTGGCAGGCTGTGGTCCTGCAGAGAAATCAAAAATATACAAGTCACCTTTCCTAAAGCCTTCGAAGACTTTGGAATTGTCAGATTCAATCAACACAATGCAACGATATTTTCAAAAGATGACAACCATATCAAGATCACAAAGCATTAAGACAGACATGAGGTTGAATCCTAAGGACTCGACAAGCATGACTTTGTCCATGTGTCTATCCTTTGAGATCGCAACCTTACCTAGACCCAATACCTTGCTTTTGCCTTTGTCAGTGTAGGTGATATGCTTCAGATGAGATGATGACAAATCAGTGTCCATCAACAGGTTCCTGTCACCGGTCATGTGATTTGTACATCCAGTGTCGAGGACCCACTCAGTAGCTTTTGGCTTGCAGATGAATTAGTGCAACTTACGAACCCATATACTTCATCAGTGAAGAATATGATATCAATTTCATCAACAGTAATAGACATAGTAATACAAGGACGTGAGAAATGAGTGATTCATTTCTTCATGATTAGCTTGCGTCCATTCAAGCTCATTCAGGTCTCCAGCAATTTCTTCAGACGATCAAGTTCGTCTGGAGACCTGTCCCTGCATAAGAGATTAGTTCTTTTTCTTCACCACCGACATCTGTAGGGGTGGCAAAGAATTCATCATTCTGCGAGCTCCATAAGAAAAATATGGCATTGAAGCCAGTGCACTTCGTTTCACAGAAGAGTGGTTAGGATAAGCATATGAAAAAGCAGAGAAATTCTTCGAGGACTTATGAACATAATGGTTTGAAGAATAATGCACATATTCATGGCCTTTAGACTTTCCCTGCGAAACAGAAGTGTTAGCATGATGATGTTCATATGAGGATTTTGATCCACGTGAGGAATTTGATCCATATGAAGAATTGGATCCATATGAAGATTTTGATCTGCGGTTCCTATTCCTCATGGGTAGTGTCATGATGACATTCACCCGAAGATTTTCAAGGCACCTTTTAGGAACCCAGATTTTCTTCATAGGGGGACCATTCCTGCAGTTAGTTCCAACATATCGAGCAAATATTTCACCATTCTGATTCTTAAACAGTTTATAGTTGGAGTCAAATGACTCATCAGAGGAATATGAAGAATCACAAGTAAAGCCAGATAGAGTGCATGGATCTACAGGAGGTCCTTATGTAGCAACCCATGAGGTTTTGGGATACTGCTCAGGTTTCCAGTAGGTCGCATCAGCATTGAGTTTCCTCTCAAAGGAAATACCCTCTTTCCTAGGGTTCCTATTCAAGATCTGCTTTTTGAGCACATCACATAGAGTCTGATGCCCTTTGAGGCTTTTGTAAATGCCTGTCACATACAATTGCTTCAGCCCTGCATTATCGTCAGTGATACTTGTGCTATCCTCAGATGAGGAATTTGTGACCATAGAGACAGTTGAAGAATTTGTAGCAATAGAAGCATTTGAACATTCAGGTGATGAATTTTGCAAATTCACGCTCAATGCATTTCAGACATGGTGGAATAAATTCTTCCTGAGTCGAACTAATTTGTTGAGCAAGCAATGAATCGTTTTCCTTCTGAAGATCTTCATAACTCACTTTTAACTTCTCAAGATCTTGCTTTCTCTGAAGAAATTCATAAGAGAGCTTCTCATAATCAGCTAAGAGAGTGTTATGATGATTTTGAAGGTTGTCAAGCTTAGACTGAAGTTTTTGAAGACAATCAGTCAAAGCCTTAGTTCGATTCAATTCCTCACCCAACATATCATCACTTTCATCAAGCATGTTTTGAACTTTTTCAAGAGCTCTTTGTTGTTTAGAGGCAAGGGAAGCAAGTTTGACATAGCTGGGTCCAAATTCATCACCCGATTCATCATCACTAGATTCAGAAGGGTAGCATTTAGTTACCTTGGCACCCTTTTCCATGAGGCATGGTGCAGTGGATGATGATTTAGGTGCGAAAGTCATCTTCTTGAGTGATTCCTTGAAATCCTCAAACCAAGGATCATGACGAGTACGATGACCTTTGTAGACTTCAGAGAGTCGGTCCCAGATAAGCTTCGCATGGTTGAGATGCATGATGTTTCTGAACTGATTTTGGGACAAACAGGAGAAGATGACATCCTTCGCCGTGAGGTTGAGTAGAGTGTACTTGCGAATATCATCAGCCTCCGCCATCTTGCATAGATCGGTAAGACCAATCTCAGTGACGATCCACAGTTTGTTGTTCATCGCCATGAGTCGCTTATTCATCATGGCCTTCCACTTGGGATACTCACCGTCAAAGATGGGGCAAGACACTCTCTTCATTCCTGTAGTAGACGTAACTAAACCTCCAGGCGTCTAAACCAAAATCACATAGAACAAGGGATTACTTAGCTCTAATACCAATTGAAAGTGCATTAAGTCGACTAGAGGGGGGGGGGGGTTGAATAGGCCATTTTTACAAATTCGTCAGTAAGGAATTTCAGGGTGAGGAAATTCCTAAGTCACGAACTACAAGCAGCGGAATAAGTACTCATGTATAAGCATAACAGAGCAACAGCATAGTCATCATGATGAAATGAAAGACAGACACAGAGTACAGAAAGCGTAAACACAGGATAAGCAGGCTGAAGATAATGTGACTGAAGAAATTGGATTGAGAAAATATAGAAAGTCTTCAGTCAAAGTCTTCAAATAGTAATGATCAGGTTCATCAACACATGAATGAGGAAATGAAAGGGTTGAACAAATATAACCAGTAGGCTTGGTGAAGACAATGATTTGGTAGACCAGTTCCAACTGCTGTGACAATTGTATGTCTGGTTGGAGCGGTTGAGTATTTAAACTCGAGGACACACAGTCCCGGACACACAGTCCTCACCGTATTCTCCTTGAGCTAAGATCACACAGACCTCGCCCAACACTCGTGGTAAGTCTTCACAGGTGACTTCCAAACCTTCACAGACTTGGTCACTCGGCAATCCACAATTCCTCTTGGATGCTCAAACCATGACACCTAACCGTCTGGAGGATACACAGTCCTCAAAGGTAACAAGCGTCGGTTCCACACATGAACAATCTCTTCAGTGATGCTCAATCACTTTGGATTTGTAGGTTTGGGTTTGGGATTTGGGTTTTCCTCACTTGATGATTTTTGCTCAAAGTCCTCGGAGGATGGGATGTTCTCAATTGACAAGTGTTAGTTTCTTTTGGAGCAACCAACCAGCTAGTGGTTGTAGGGGGCGGCTATTTATAGCCTAAGGAGCAGCCCGACATGATAAGACATAAATGCCCTTAAATGATATGACCGTTAGGTGGTAGGATATTTTGGACAACGGGCGCGTAGCATAGCAATGGTCGGATTTGAGGTTCGAATTCCTCAGGGCTATCATGTTTCTCACAGTGTAGGCAATCCGCACTGGCAAATTCCTAACTCCTCAGTCAGAACAAATTCCTCAGAGACGAGAAGATATTCGTCTCTGTCACTGATGAAATTGACTGAACTGATATGAGATTTCCAATGGCTTCACTCGAAAGGATTGGGTAGGTGTAGGATTTGAGATGAGCATCACTTGGAAATTAGTTTCCTTAGTATTACCCCGACCCCCTTTAACAGTATGGTGTTTCCTATGACTCAAGAAAGAGAAAATGAAACTATGAAAACAAAAGTCTTCACGCTTTATAATCCTCGCATGAGTATCCAAGTCTTCAAGGTCACACCAAATTCATCACTTTCAAAGTCTTCAGGAGAACCAAAGTCTTCAGATGAAGACAATCATTTTTAGGGGTCAACTTTCACTGTAAATAACAAACTCCTCATCGACTTACAGAGCCTGTGTACACTCACAAACATATTAGTCCCTTAACCTATAAGTCTTCAATACACCAAAATCACTAAGGGGCACTAGATGCACTTACAATAGGCTATCTTCCTAATATAAGTAAACATCAAGCGGCCTTCTACAGAAGGTAGGCGCACTTCCAGAAATCCTTACATCACAAGAGAAGAGTTGCATGCATCGCAGCTGGAGCCGTGATCCTTGTGCTATTCGCGATAGCCAGAGCCTTCTCCCCGTGGAACACGGACGAGGAGCAGCCACCCGCCATGGGGAGTCTACCACTGTTCGTGAGGCGAAACATGTGCGTCATGGCCTTCCGGCTTGTGCCGGGGAAGATCCTACCTCTGCTACTGAACTGCGGGTTGAATTTCTACTCACGGTTCCCGCAATGATTTGTTCGTGGTTTGACTGGGACGAACTGATTTGGTCACCTTGTTGCTTATGTAGGATCGATCCAGTGAGAAAGTTGTGCATTACTGATGAGAAGGATGATCTGATGACCAAGCAGGCCATCTCCTGCAGGTGATCCACATTTCCCCACATTCATCTGCAGCTCCTCCCCACAATGCTACTGTCTGCCATCTCACCTTCGTGGTTTGCTTTGGTTCGACTGGGATGAACTGATTTGGTCGCCTTGTTGCTTATGCAGGACCGATCTAGTGAGGAAGTTGCGCCTTATTGATGAGCAGAATGATGTGAAGACCAAGTAGGCCATCACTCGCAGGTGATTCCCACTTACCCACTTTCATCTGCACCTCCCCACATTGCTATTTTGTGCCATCTCACCTGCGGCTTGGAAGTTAATTACTAGTGTGCACGATTGTTTTTGACTTGCTGCATGAGTTGCATGCATGCTGCTTGTGCTTTGAATGTTCAGGTACCATTTTGATGTTTGGCATTGTAGGTACCATGCGTGTAGGGCTTACAAGTGCCATGCTCACCAATTAATTAGTCTAGTACGATTTATCCACGTTGTTTGTGAAACTAAAACTAGTTCTGTTGATCTAATATTATTGAATATTGATCCATCTTCCCATTTGTCCCTGGCCAATTCTCAAAATGGCTGCTGTGGGCAATGACTTTGGAGTATGTTATGTCACTGTATCTCTCTATTGTATAGCATTTAGAAATGGAAATTTCTTTGGGTAACCAAATTAGCAGGGCAACATGCCATGGATTGGTCAAATTACTTGCTGCCTTCTGTACATATGAAATCATTAGTTCCATGCAGCCAAAATTCTGTGCTAAAATCCATTTCAATAACTATACAATTACTGTTTTCCTAAAACACAGACTCGGTCTTCTTCACTTGTTTGCAAGTTTTAGTGCACCAAAACAAGATGAGAGGACCATGTTGACTCCAACAGCTTGCAAAGACAAGGAAGCAGCAATGCCGCATTTCAAAGGTATGTCAACTGTTCATTGCCAACTAACTTCTTTGGAATGGAACCTGAGAACTATTGCATGTACATTCAGTTCAGAATATTGTCACCTTATGTTTGCATGGATGAGTTATTTTGTTCTATATGGACGTCCCTTGCAGGCATATATGTGGAGATATATTTTACGCACATCAAAAATTGGACAAGCCATAAAAATATCATGATAGCCATACTGTGATCATGCAAAATTAGGTCGTGTGTTGTTATTTCCGTTCCTAATTTGCGTCCTCTAAAGCGACAATCTGGTTTGTTTCCAAAAACCAGGATAAAGTTTTGCACGATCTACATTGTAGTGCTAGGACAGAGAGGGTCATCAGGACCAATGGAGCCATGATGGTTTTATACTAAACATTTATACTTCTTAAAAACTTAATATCATGATATCATACTATCATGGTAACGAGTATGATCTTATATTGAATAGTTGGCATAAAAATACATATAATGTTATTAAATATTAATTATTATGTTATAAAATTGTAATGTATATTTGTGTGAATTTGATAATGCTAGATTTATATTGTGTGATCTAATAGAAGTTGTTATGTTTGCTTTAGTTTTTAACAATTGCATAAATTATATGGTGTATACATATATTCTTATGTGTACGTGCATGTGTCCATGTATGCATTATTATCATTAAATAGCACGATAGAGATATCTAAGCATTCAGACAAGAACTACTATCTTAATAGTGGTTTCTAGTGTGTTATTTGATAAACATATTTATGGAAACTTCTAGAGTATAAACTCAATCATTGGAAAACGTGTCTTGCAAATTGGATCTACTGTGTTGATTTGTATTGAGATAGACCGCTTATAGTTACAATAATCACCTAAGAAATAAAAATGTTCCCAACTCTACTTGTGCATATATGGTTGGTTATTTGGTATGCTTATTTACTTCATCTAGAATATAAGATCTCCTAAGAGTTTCCAAAATAAAATTTTATGCAAAATTAAACATATAAATCTAGTTGATGGAGATTTCAGACAAGATGCACCATGTGCATTGGAGAGAGGCCATTAGCCTAATTAACACCCCTCCACACACACATAATGATTAGATTGGTTTTTTTACATGTGGTACACCCTATTTGTCTGTGGTATAAACTTGTTCTTCAAAATTGTGACTATTACTTTTTTCACATGTTCAGTTGGACATAATGGATAATACTATAGTGATTAGTATTATATAGTATACAATGTAGTATTGGGTGTCGTTATCCTCCTGGGCCTGGGGTGGTCACTTTGTTTGCTTAACCTATTTGCCGACCCTGCTTGGTGAGGATTATTAGTTGTTGCACTCCATATATACCAATTTTAAGAAAACAGAGATTTACTTATCCTTACTTTATTTCGATGAGCAAACGTAGTTTTAGGAGGTTAGACCCTTAAACAAGTTTAGAGAAGAGGAAAACAATATAGTAAATTCTCCTTATCCAAACAACCCCTAAGAGTGCCACCAACGACGCCTAGGAGGAAGAACTCCCTACTCATGAAACCACCCTTCATCACTTGCCAATTGTCGGTCATGTTATGCACACCCAGGGGCGTAGGAAGACCCCAGGCTGCCTGGGCCGTGGCCTGGGCACAACGAGCTAACTCTTCATTGACTGTAGCAAACAGTGGCGTATTGTAGCAACATTAGCCATTATAGATACAACGATGGCCCGAGGCTTGGGAACAACCTGGCTATGGCATTCTGCAAATTGTCGACCCTCATTATACGCCAATAGAGCACAAGTTCATTACAAAGTCTAGCTACACCAACTCTTCCCTCTTGACTTCTAAGATGTACCTCCAACCCACACTTCTAACCTCGAATTAGAACTTCAGAGGCGAGTTTGCTTGGCTCCTCTAGGTGTCTACTCTGCGTCAATGGTGAGACAATCCCTCTCTAGACCGCAGCTGTCCATGTCCCAAGCTGACAACGGCATTGTTGCACCACCATACACGAATCCAGGCTAGAAGGAGAAAAAGGAACTCCCCTCGTTTCAAACTATTCAGAGTTTTTGATGTATCCTAACTCATTTTTTAAGTTTCACAAACTTTATAGAAAAATTTGCTGATGTCTACATCATCAAATATATGTACTATGAAATATACGTTATAAACTTATAATGAATCTAATTTGTTGTTGTGGATGAGAAAATGCTCTTTTGATCCTGAGCTCGCATGCTCCCTGATGAACAGTAAAACCTAGAAAATAGTAAAAAAATCAAAAAGTTCTTAATTTTTTGTGACAAGCATTGGTGAATGTTTTAACCACGTGAAAAATTGTGTTATTAAATAACTTTCCTGGAGGTCTGGGCAAAAATAACAAAATCAATGCTCCGAAATGCTTCCAACAATAGTCCTCTCGGAGCATTGATTTTGTTATCTTTTCTGGATCACCTTATGCCATTTCATCAAATATTTCAAACGGAGTTGAAACATTCATCAATGTTTCTCATGAAAAAAACTCAAAATTTTTTGAGGTTTTTTTTTACTTTTTTTTTTAAATTTTACTGCTCATCGGGGAGCATGTGAGCTCGGGGTTCAAAAACTCCATTACCCTATATTTTTCTACAAACTATGACTTAGAACAAACTTAATACTTCATAAATATTTTAAAACCGAGGAAGTACTCGGAAGTTAAAAGGAGATCACTCAAGGAAAGTACCCTTCTGAGCTCGAGCTCAAATGAGCTTGGATGAACAGTAAAGTCGAAAAGATTGAAAAAATCCAAAAAATTGAAACATTTTATTTGGTGAACTTTGACGAATATTCTAGGTGTTCGAAAATTTTCATCATGTTATTACATTCGTGGATGGTATTGAAAAGAAAAACAAAATCAATTCTCCAAAATGCTTTCGAAAGTAGCATTTTTGGAGCATCGAATTCATTTTTTGTCACGCCTTCCATGAATATGATCTCAACTTGAAAATTTGCAAACACTTAGAATATTTTTCAAAGTTTACCAAAAAAAGATAGAATATTTTGAATTTGGTTTCAAAAAATAATAATTTATAGCTCATTTGAGCTCGAGCCAAGGTACTTCACGTGCATCACTCCCTATGATATAAAGTGCTTTTCTATTCCTCAAGCTAGCGGTTGGGATCGAAATGTATTCTTGAGAATCATCTTGGCAAATTGTTTTATCAAGCTTGGTGCATGTGTAAAAAGTAAGGAGTCCTGCCTCGGTACAACCCCCTCACTAAATGTATAAAGGGTAATTTGAACCTTTCACACATTGTACCCACTGAGCGTATATGTGTACATGGAGTAAACGGGCCAGCTCACAATGACCTTTTTTGTGAAAGCATGAACTTTTAGCTCATGATATGTTTTTTTTTCAAATTCGCATACTTTTAGCTCATGAACTTTTTTCAAATTCACGATTTTTTCAATTTCCTGAACTTTTTATCATATTGCTAAATTGTTTTCCAATTTTGTGAACTTTTTTGAATTTTCATGAACTTTTTCTTTCAAATTATTGAACTTTTTTCAGAGCCGCGAACTTTTTGCCAAATTCGTGAATTTTTTAGGCATGAACTTTTTGCAAATGCATGAAATTTTTTCTCGTGAACTTTTTTCATATTTTCTGAACTGTTTTCATATTTTTCAAACCTTTTCCAATTTTCATGAACTTCTACCCAAATTTGTGAACTTTTTCGACACCCATGAACTTTTTTTGACATTTCTTAGTTTTTTAGTCGTGAACTTTTTTTCGACAACCTTGAAATGGCCCGAATTTTTTTGACATTCGTCAAATGATCCCAAACTTTTTTCATTGTCATGTATGACTAATTGAAGTCATGGTGCCAAGTGTTTTTGTATTTTCAACATTTTTTTGCATTTTCTATAGTTTCCTTGTTGAAAAAATGACGATAAATGGTCGGACGTGAATGCAACGTGCATATGGTGTCAAAATTCATTCAAACCAGGAATGAATGCCTATCATGTGCATGCCTACCTTATGCGAAAAGTTGGGACCATGTCATGCATGTCCAAAAATAGACAATGTCAACAAAGGGTGTTCACATATGGTAGAAGGGTCCATCTCAGAGCAATTTTTTGACATTCGATAAATGGCCTAAATTTTTTCCCATGACCTTGTACGAGCAACTCAAGTCACCATGGCAGGTTGTTTTGTTTTTTAACAAATTTTCCCTTTTCTGGAATTTTCTTGGTAAAAAGGATGATACATGGTTGGACGTGTCGCAACTTGCATATGATGCCGGAAAATTGTTCAAACCTGACGTGGATGCCTACCACGGGCATGCCCACCTGCTTGCAAAAGTTGGTGTCATTTGTAAGAAGACCAAAAATAGACCATGTTCAACAGAGGGTGTTTCGGTAGGCAAGTAGGCTCTGTTTGAGAGCAAGTTGTTTTTCTAGGTCCTTGAAATGGCCCCAATTTTTTCCATGGCCTTTTATGATCAATTTTAAGGCACCACACAATTTTTTGGGGGTTTTGACAAATTTTGCATTTTTTGGAGTCTTCTCGATGAAAAAAGGCCAATAAATGACTAGACGTGACGCTATGTGCATACAATGTCGGAATTCGTTCAAACTAGGCATGGATGCCTACCATGGGCATGCCCACCTGGTAACAAAAGTTGAGGTCATTTCATGCATGTACAAAAATGGATAGTGTCCAATGGAGGGTTTTCGTGTAGGGCGGAAGGGTCCGTCTGAAAGCATGTTTTTTAACATCTGTCAAATGAACCCAATTTTTTTCCATATCCTTGTATGAGCAATTCAAGACACCTTGCCAATTTGTTTTGGATTTCGGAAAATTTTGCATTCTCTGGAGTTTTCTCAGTAAAAAGGCCGATAAATGGTCGAACATGTCGCAACTTAAATACGGTATCGGAAATCATTCAAATCTGACATGGATGCCTACTATGAACATGCCCACCTTCTTGAAAAAGTTGAGGTCACTTGAAAGATGTCCAAAAATAGACCATGTTCAACGAAGGGTGTTCGGGTAGGCCAATATGCTTCGTTTGAGAGCACATTGTTTCTCTACATCTTTGAATTGGCCCCAATTGTTTCCATGGCCTTTATGACCAATTGAAGACGCCATGCAAAATTATTATCGTTTCTCACAAATTTTGCATTTTTTGAAGTTTTCTCGGTCAAAAAAGCCCGATAAATGGTCGGACGTGACGCAACATGCATATGGTGTCAGAATTCGTTCAAACATGGCATGGATGCCTACTATGGGCATGTCCACTCAGTCACAAATTGGGTCGTTTTCATGCATGTCCAAAAATGAACCATGTTCAACGGAGGGTGTTTGGGTAGGGTAGAAGGGTCTGTCTCAAAGCATGTTTATTTGCATCCGTCACATGGCCCGAATTTTTTCATGGCCTTGTATCACTCAACCCACTATACCAAGTTGTTTTAATTTTCAAAAAATTGCATTTTCTGGAGTTTTCTCAGTAGAAAAACCTTATAAATGACACGACGAGTGACAACTTGCCTACGATGTCGGAAATTGTTCAAACCTGACATGGATGGATGATGTCAAACATATCAGCATGCCCACCTGTTGCAAAAGTTGGGGTAATTGGAAGGATGTCCAAAAATAAAACATGTTCAACGAAGGGTGTTCGGGGTAGGCCAGTGCTTTGTGTGAGAGCTTGTTGTTTCTCTACATCCTTGAAATGGGTCCAACGTTTTTCCATGGCATTTTATGACCAATTAAAGGCACCATGCCACGTTGTTTCGTTTTTGATTGAATTAAATTTTGTGGAGTTTTCTCGATAAAAAGGCTGATAAACAGTCGGATGTCTCGCAACTTCTAAACGGTGTTGGAAGTCGTCTAAACCTGGCATGGATGCCTCATATGTCTGTGCTAGATTGTTACAAGAAGTTGTGTTATTTATCCATAGTCTAAAAAACCACCAGCTGAGAGGAGTGTGCCAAACTAAGCCAGATGGATGCATCCATGCGCATGTAGTTTTTTCTAATATGAATTCTTCTATTATTTTCTGTCATTATCAATCAACATGAACATTTTATCATGTCCTAAATATTTCTTGAATACTTTTTGAAAAATTGTTAAACAAATTTCCAACAATTGTTAACAATTTTGAAATTCAAAATTGTGTATAAACTTTTACAAACTTGAATACTTTTTCAAAAATTGTTAAGAAATTTCCAACAATTGATGAAAATTTTGGACACAAATTGAAAACCATTTACTTTTTCCAAATTTATATCTTTTTGTAGAACACATACATTACTTAAATTGCCAACAAATTTTTTTTGAAAACATAATATTTTTGAAATTCTAGACAATATTAAGAAAAAAAGAGTATTATTTTTGCTATTCCAAATAGTATTTCAACTTTTTAAATAGAGTTTAAAAATAATAATAATGTTCAACAACAACAACAACAACAACAACAACAACAACAACAACAAAGCCATTAGTCCCAAATAAATTGGGTAGGCTAGAGGTGAAACTCATAATACCTCGCAACCAACTCATGGTTATGACACATAGATAGCAAACTTCCACGCACCTCTCTATATGCCTAGTTCTCTGGTCATACTCCAATCCTTCATATCCTCTTTACGGACACTTCCCATGTCAAATTCGGTCTATGCCGACTGTCTTGACATTATTGACATTCTTTAGCCCTCCGCTATGCACGGGCGCTTCTGGAGGCCTGCATTGAATGTGCCCAAACCATGTCAGATGATGTTGGACAATCTCCTCTTTAATTGGCGCTATCCCAACTCTATCTCGAATATTATCATTCTAGACTTGGTATGAATTACATCAAAAAAAGAAGAAAAACTAAAAAATAGAAAGAAAGAAAAGAATGCTTAGGCCTTGGCCCAATTAGGAAACGACATTGCTCCCGTAGGGCGCCTGTTGGGCCGGCCTTACATTTTTTTCTGTTTCTTTCTCGTTTTTCATATTTCCTATTTCTTTATTTTGCTCTTCTCTCATTTTTCTATTTTTGTTTCCATTTCCAAATTTTTAATTTTTTTTTCAATTTATTTTTCTTCTTCAAAGGTTGTTTAGAAATTTTAGAAACCTATCGCACTTTCTCGAATTTGTTCATTTAAAAAAAACTTTGCTGTTTTGAAATATTGCTTAGAAATTCCAAAATAAGTTTCGAATTAAAGAATTATCAGCTTATTTTACAAAAAAAATTCGAAATTAAAATAAATTAGACTTAAAAAATTGTTCGCTTCTTTTCATAAAATGTACAAAAAATTCAAAAATTTTAGAATCCAAAATTTCATAAAATCTTCGCATTTTTTTTTAAAAAATTCATGAAATGTTGAGGAATTTAAGAAAATACCATTTTAAAAAGTTCATATTTTGCAAAATTTGTCCGCAAATTACAAAAATGTTCAGAGAATTTCACAAAATGTTATTGCTTTCAAAAAATTCTTCATAATTTCGAAAAACATAGATTTTTTAATTTTGTTTCTATTAAAAGAAATGTTCGTCATTTTGAAAAATGTTCGTGTTTCAATTTTGTTTCTGTTTTTTTGATTTGAGATCCCCAAAGTTCACGTTTTTATAAAGAAAACTGTTTGGAATTTCGAAAACATTTCATAAATTGTTTTTAAATATTGGATCTGCCACTTTTGTTTAGAATCTATTGGATCCGCCACGCGTTCTTATAAATTCGCGCAGCTAATTATTCACTTTGACTTGCTAGCTCTGCTGGCTTTGATCTCCTTGTAACATGAGTGAGGGCTTGGGGCTCTGCCCAATGGGCCGGCCGGCGGTACGTACAGGCCACGGTCGGCACTGACAGGTACTTTAAAAAATATCATTCTGCCCTTTGTTAAGAAGGGGTATGAAGAGATTGTCTACGTTGATGTTTTTAGAATGTTGTAGCGAAGCAGAAGTGAAAAGTAAAAGGTATGGAATTTTTAATCTACTACTCCCCCAATCTCATAATATAAGACCCCTTTACTATTCAAATTTAACAGTAAAAACGTCTAACATTACGAGACAGATGTAGTAACAGCTATCCGCAATTAAATGCGATATTTCCCCTCATATATTCAATGAACCATAGACTTAAAAAGACGGAGCGGACAAAAAAGCCAAAACGAACACTGTGCACGGTTCACCATCGCTGGCTGGCTCGATGCTCACCAGCCGTCGGCTTGATCCCCGCCGCCGCCGGTGGCACTGTGCCGTAGCGTGCGTGCTCCGCCACGACGTGCCATCCGGAAACGCGGGGGACCGCGGCCTTCCGTGGCTCTTCTCTAGGCCTTCGCCGCGCGCGCTCGTCGTGTCCAGGTCCAGGCTCCAGAGCCCGTACGTCGGTGTCGTGTCGCCCTGCCGGCAACGTCACGTCACGGCGGCGGCGAGTGCGGAGAAACAACAAAGAATAAGTCCAGACGCGGATCGCGCGGACTGCACTAACATCACCAGAAGATCGGTGTCACATCGGTCGATCTGCACCTGGAGCACCCAACCCACAATGGAAAGGCGCACAGCCATGCATTTCAGCCCTCTCGCTTTGCCGGCGAGGCCGGGGTGGTGGCATCCCAGTACGCGGAATCCGCCGGGGGTGCTGCACCTGGATTCGCACTTGCATCCCCACCCAAGCGCGCGACTCCATCTTGGTGCTGTCCCATGCACGTCCAGCCTCCAGGGTGACGTGACGATCCTTTCTGGACTGGACACTGGACGAGTGTCGGCTGCGCCTCATTACCACCATTTGTCTCTTTCCATATAAGTAAGTGGAGTACTGTGGCACTGTGCTAACAACCTGCAGCTTAGCTGTCTTCCATGCACCTGCTGGTGCACACAAGTACAGATGATCTAGCCATCTAGAAAGAGCGTGGGCTGACCGCTCCTCCGCCTTTCGCCCCCGTCCGCATCCAGCTCCCTCGCCTGAACGGCAGCCAAGGGAGACGCGGGGAGAGATCGAGACGATGGGCAGCGTCGGCGGCGGTGGCTCGCCGGAGCAGGACCAGCCCGTGTGCGTGACGGGCGCCACCGGCTACGTCGGCTCCTGGCTCGTCCGCACCCTGCTGCGGCGGGGCCGCCGCGTCCACGCCACGGCCAGGGACCCAGGTATTATAGGACATGTAGCTCTGCTCACTGCTCTACACAGTTGCCACCTATCAATTCTCTCAAGGTCGATCGTCGATGTGCCCATGGCTGCGGCTGAGGTAGTGTGTACTGCTCCGTGTACCAGCCAAGGCGTGGCGGATGCTGTCGGCGATGGAGGGGAAGGAGCGGCTCACGGTGTTCCGGGCGGACATGGCCGAGGAAGGGAGCTTCGACGACGCCCTCGCCGGCTGCGCCGCGCTCTTCCACGTCGCCGCCTCCATGGACCTCCACCTATCGCCCGACCAGCACGACGCCGGTGAGCCGCCCCCGCAGTGTTGACTTCTTACCCCGTCCTTGATACCTGATATGCTGATTACCACTCTCTAATACAGTCCTCTCTGCTAAATCTCGATCTGTACACCATTTGACCAAGTTTAGTCAGTGCGTGTTCGTCCGGAAAAAAAGCAGCATTAGCATGTGCACACTTTTACGTATTAGTCGGATCTAGTGTTGACCAGATACTGCACCGTGTTGGATCGAGCTCACTATTGCTATGGTGACCACGTGTACTTGCAACTTGCAGAGGAGCGCGTGAGGTCGCAGGTGCTGGAGCCGGCGACGAGGGGCACCATCAACGTGCTGCGGTCATGCGTCCGCGCCGGGACCGTCCGCCGGGTCGTCTTCACCTCCTCCGTCAGCACGCTGGCGGCGGCCGGCGCGGAGGTGGCGGTCGTGGACGAGTCGTGCCTCCGGGACCTCGGCGACGTCTGGGCCACCAAGCCCATCGGCTGGGTCTACATCCTGTCGAAGCGGCTGGCGGAGGAGGCCGCGTTCGGGTTCGCGCGGGAGAACGGCCTCCGCCTCGTGTCCGTCGTCCTCCCCACGGTCGCTGGCCCGTTCCTGACGCCGGCCGTGCCCACCAGCGTGCAGCTCCTGCTGTCCCCCATAACACGCACGTAACCGAACCCATCTACTCCAGCTCAGAAGCTTCCCTGGGTGACACGAGGATTCTTGCTCTGCGCCGCAGGTGACCCGAAGCTGAGCGCGCTGCTGGCGTCGGTGCACGCGCGGTTCGGGTGCGTGCCGCTGGCGCACGTCCAGGACGCGTGCGACGCGCACCTCTTCCTCGCGGACGCGCCGGCCGCCGAGGGGCGCTACCTGTGCGTCGGCGGCAGCCACGCCATGGCCGACATCACCCGGCTCCTCGCCTCGCACTACCCTCTGTTCAACCCCGAGAACAGGCACGCGGTTGACCTCGGAGCTCCATTTTTCAGGTGTTTGAATGGTCTGGTCTCAGGTGAAGTTGTTTTTGATACAGGTTGGGTGATGATCTCGATGGTGCGAGCCCGGCGTCCGTGGTGTCGTCCAAGCGGCTGCTGGATCTGGGGTTCAGGTTCGGGCACGACGCCGGAGACATCCTCAGGGATGCAGTCGCGCAGTGCGTCGACCACGGCTTCCTGGAGCCGCCTGCTGGATGTGACTAGTAGTAGAAATAACTAGCTAGTGGCGTTTTAGCGCGAGTTAATTTTCTTGGATGGGTGTTTACACGGACGGCTCCGTTAATTTTCTATTCCTTCATGAAACCGTACCGTAGTACACTCCCGCCTGAATATATTTCAAACGAAAAAGCTAAAATCCTGCCGACTGGCAGGTTGCAACAGATCCGCACGACCCGAGCTTCGTCAGATCCTGATCGCACGGCTGTGTTTGTTCCCGCGAGCGACGTTCTCTTTCCCGCGGGGAAGAAAAAATAAATGTCAATTGCGTTGCCAGGGATTCGAACTCTGGCATCTCACTGTAGAGATAGGAGCATCTTGCTGACCAACTGAGCTACTTTGCTATTGCTGTTCTATACAGCAAGTTTATCAATTTGACCTTATCTTTCTACCGCACTAACAAGAATATCTCTGTTTGTTTCCTCTCGTGCCCTGTATCATTTTTTGTTCTTATTCACCATAAAAAACCATTTGCTACAAGTTTTAAAATCCAACTGGTATTTCTACCTTAGTAAATGAGAGCGAGAAAGAAAGACCACAACGCCTTTGACGAGGAGACAATCATTTGCTCCAAGTTTTTAAAAGGACCGATTCAACGTGTTTTGTACTCCACTTGTCTCTTTTTGTTGTATTGATGAAGTTTTTCTAGAGAAATAAATGTTTCATCCTATAGAATTTGAACAACGGTCTTTTTCTCGTTTGTCATACCTTGGTAAATTCTCTGCAATGAACCCGATAATTATACGCACCACAAATCTGATAGGTTATGTACAAATATCGTAGTAGTTTTTTTAACCCAAAAAAACCTAATGTAAACATACACTCGATAACTTTTTTTTTATGAATAGCATGGTAACTCACACATCACATACCTGATAATTTATGCACGAAGGTCCTGGTATCTTCAGCGGCCGAGGGGAATTGATCAAATATCCCCCGATAACTTTTCTGTTAATAGCATGGTAACCCACACATTGCAGACCTGATAACTTATGTACCCCTGCCCTGATAACTTTGGCGACCGGAGGGGGAAGGGGAGTTGACAAACTATTGTGTGAATAGCATGATAACTCACACATAGCAGACCTCATAACTTATGCACCCCATCCTGGTAACTTCGGTAACGAGGGGGAGGGGGGTTGATGAAATATCCCTTCGGTAGATTTTGTGTCAATGTCATGATAACTCACACATCTAGACCTGATAAATTATGGATCCCGGTCCTGATAACTTTGGGGGGGGGGGGGGGGGGGGGGTGGTGGGGGGAGTTGATGAAACATCCCTCGGCAGCTTTTGTGTGAATAGCATGGTAACTCACGCATCGCACAAAACCATTTGCTCCAAGTTTTAAAAAGAGAAGGTCTGCGCAAGGGAGGAGATAACTTTGGCACAATGGAGATAACCTTTTTCCCACAAAAAAAACAATTTTTTTCTCTAGGCCCAAAGTTACCGCAGTGTTTGTGAGTGAGTTATCAGGTTCATGTTGTATATATTATCATGCTCTTTTATAGAGAGTTATTGGCGTGTGTTACAAAAAAAATCCGTGTGGTCAAAAACATTACCACAGTGTTTGTGCGTAAGTTATCTGATTCATAGTGTATAAACTACCATGCTCTTTTTACAGATAAGTTATCGGGATGTGTTACAACAATATTTTTTTCTTCGGGTCAATAGTTACCACGATGTTTGTGAATGAGTTATCAGGTTCGTGACGTATAATTATCACACTCTTTTACATATAAGCTATCAGGGTGTATTGCAACAATTTTTTACCTAGGGTCAAAATATTATAGCAGTGCATGAGTTATCATGTCTATGATGCACGAATTACTGTGTACAAAAGGGAAGAAAAAATGGTAAAAACAAAGAAAGGAAAATGGCTTGTTTTTCTAGTCGCGTATGTACCAGTATAAATATTTATCGATCTTTTTTGTAATCACAAGTCGAAACTAGACGAGGTGGATATGACAAGTGATGAAGGATCAAGAGGTAGTGAGTTCCAATCTCACCTCCTACAATATTTTTATCACATTTTTCTACCATGCTAGAAAATAAAAAGAAAGCGGGAGCAGTGGTGGGATCGCCAGAAGATCGCGTGCGGGGCGGAAAATAAGGATCACGAGAGGATCGTGCGAATCTGTTGCTTAACGTCCAGTCGACTGGACGTTAGCACAGTCGAAAAAGCTAAAATCCTGCCGACTGGCAGGTTGCAACAGATCCGCACGACTCGAGCTTCGTCAGATCCTGATCGCACGACTGTGTTTGTTCCCGCGAGCGATGTTCTCTTTCCCGCGGGGAAGAAAAAATAAATTCCAATTGCGTTGCCAGGGATTGAACTCTGGCATCTCACTGTAGAGATAGGAGCATCTCGCTGACTAACTGAGCTACTTTGCTATTGCTGTTCTGTACAGCAAGTTTAGCAATTTGACCTTATCTTTCTACTGCACTAACAAGAATATCTCTGTTTGTTTCCTCTCGTGCCCTGTATCATTTTTTGTTCTTATTCAGCATACAAAACCATTTGTTACAAGTTTTCAAATCCAGATTAACTGGTATTTCTACCTTAGTAAATGAGAGCGAGAAAGAAAGACCACAACGCCTTTGACGAGGAGACAATCATTTGCTCCAAGTTTTTAAAAGGACCGATTCAACGTGTTTTGTACTCCACTTGTCTCTTTTTGTTGTATTGATGAAGTTTTTCTAGAGAAATAAATGTTTCATCCTATAGACTTTGAACAACGGTCTTTTTCTCGTTTGTCATACCTTGGTAAATTCTCTGTAATGAACCCGATAATTATACGCACCACAAACCTGATAGGTTATGTACAAATATCGTAGTAGCTTTTTTAACCCAAAAAAACCTAATGTAAACATACACTCGATAACTTTTTTTTTTATGAATAGCATGGTAACTCACACATCACATACCTGATAATTTATGCACGAAGATCCTGGTATCTTTAGCGGCCGAGGGGAGTTGATCAAATATCCCCCGATAACTTTTCTGTTAATAGCATGGTAACCCACACATTGCAGACCTGATAACTTATGTACCCCTTCCCTGATAACTTTGGTGACCGAAGGGGGAAGGGGAGTTGACGAACTATTGTGTGAATAGCATGATAACTCACACATAGCAGACCTCGTAACTTATGCACCCCATCCTGGTAACTTTGGCAACGAGGGGGAGGGGGGTTGATGAAATATCCCTTCGGTAGATTTTGTGTCAATGTCATGATAACTCACACATCTAGACCTGATAAATTATGGATCCCGGTCCTGATAACTTTGGCGGGGGGGGGGGGGGGGGGGGGGGGGTGGGGGGAGTTGATGAAACATCCCTCGGCAGCTTTTGTGTGAATAGCATGGTAACTCACGCATCGCACAAAACCATTTGCTCCAATTTTTAAAAAGAGAAGGTCTGCACAAGGGAGGAGATAACTTTGGCACAATGGAGATAACCTTTTTCCCACAAAAAAACAATTTTTTTTCTAGGCCCAAAGTTACCGCAGTGTTTGTGAGTGAGTTATCAGGTTCATGTTGTATATATTATCATGCTCTTTATAGTGATTTATTAGCATGTGTTACAAAAAAAATCCGTGTGGTCAAAAACATTACCACAGTGTTTGTGCGTAAGTTATCTGATTCATAGTGTATAAATTACCATGCTCTTTTTACAGATAAGTTATCGGGATGTGTTACAACAACATTTTTTTTCTTCGGGTCAATAGTTACCACGATGTTTGTGAATGAGTTATCAGGTTCGTGACGTATAATTATCACACTCTTTTACATATAAGCTATCGGGGTGTATTACAACAATTTTTTATCTAGGGTCAAAATGTTACAGCAGTGCATGAGTTATCATGTCTATGATGCACGAATTACTGTGTATAAAAGGGAAGAAAAAATGGTAAAAATAAAGAAAGGAAAATGGTTTGTTTTTCTAGTCGCGTATGTACCAGTATAAATATTTATCGATCTTTTTTGTAATCACAAGTCAGAAACTAGATGAGGTGGATATGACAAGTGATGAAGGATCAAGAGGTAGTGAGTTCGAGTCTCACCTCCTACAATATTTTTATCACATTTTTTCTACCATGCTAGAAAATAAAAAGAAAGCGGGAGCAGTGGTGGGATCGCCAGAAGATCGCGTGCGGGGTGGAAAAGAAGGATCACGAGAGGATCGTGCGGATCTGTTGCTTAACATCCAGTCGACTAGACGTTAGCACAGTCCTATTTCAAACTAGAAGAGCTTTTATGAGTCGCGTCTCACGCCACACATTGGCGTCTTCATTTAACTCATTTGAGTTTAGCTGGTTAGAACAGGCTGTCAAAGCAACGACGGTGGTCTTGATCGTAGCAGCAGTGTCGATGTCATCCGAGAACGGCATTTCTAAATCTCAGTCGACTAAAACTTAACGAAGTATCGGTCGATACTATAATCGTTATATTTTTGATTAGTTGGAGGAGAGAAGAAACATGGGTTGTAGAATAAAGCCCCTCCCCCCCCGTGTCGTCCGCTCCTGGGCGACACAGGGGCGGGGGGGGGGGGGGACCCCTAGATCCAGTGCAGGCTACCCGCCACCCTCCTCTTCCCTCCACCGTCGCCGGCGGCCGCCGTGGGCGGCGGCAAGGCGTCCCCGCGAGCTCCACTCTCTTGGTCGCGCCCCATCCATTGCCTCCGTCGACGGCTGGTCCTCCCCATCAACCCTCCCGGTAGCGGCGCTCTCCCCTGCACCTGGCTACTGCGGCGTCGGCCATGGTGGCCGTTGTCCTTGCCGTGCTCCGAAGGGGGGGGGGGGCTGGATTCGGCTCCCGCAACGCTGACCGCGCTCCTCAAATCTGGACAGTGGCGGCCGATGGCCCTCTGCCTTAGCCAGCGGGAGGCTGACAAGGGGTGGTGGCCCCTTTGCGCGACCTTCGTGTGCTGCTCCCGCCTCCGAGCTACCGGATCCGGCTTGCAGGGTTCGTCGGGTTCGGTTCCCGTCCGAATCTGCCCTGTTTGAGCGTTGCAGGCCCCTTCTTGCCTTGTGGGTTGTAGTGGTGGATCTGGCCCTGTCGTACTGGTGCGGTGCCGGTGCTTGATTGGTGAGGTGGTGGAGATGCTCGTGGTGGGTGGATGCTTGGGCGGCGGCCTCGGGTTATGCAGACGGCATCATCTCTGTGGCGAGTGACGACCCTGAGTGATGTACCGCAAGTTTGGTCGTGCGGGCAACGAGGTTGCGGCGGGCGTGCTCTGGCCATTTGTTGACTGCTGCCCTCAGCCTGTGGGTGCACCCACCGGTCTGATCTGACCATGGTTGCTTCGCCTCGATGGCTCGTGCTCTCGGGCCCGGGTGGTTGGGCGTGTGGAGGGGGACCGGGGGAAACCCTTGGCCATTCGCGGCCACGATGAGGCCGGCTCCTTTCCTTGGAGTCGGTCCCCTTCTTGGAGGCCTCGTCGAGATCCCCTCCCGCCTCTGTCTTCCTTGCTCCTTTTGGGCGAAAGTCCTGGTTCCCCTTGTTGACGGCGGCGGCGTGTAGACGTCCCTCCCTTTCCTGGAGGCGTCGTCTGGGGTTCGCGAGCTGTGGTTGGTGCTTCTCTGCATGCTGAGGGAAAATGGTGGCGGTGCTTTGTTTAACGTTCTTCATCTTCTTCGCGCAACCTTCATCTTTTGGTGGCGCTCTTCAGCTTGCGTCTGGACGCGTGGTTGCTCAGGTGGTGGTGAGGTCTTGGGAGCCCAATGATGGTCGTGCTTTACCTCCTCATGCCCAGGATGCCAATCAGCATTGTCCATTCGGCTCTAGGGTGAGCATTCTACCTTCGGAGGTAGAAGCAATTGGCCTCTTGGTCTCGGCATGTTCTGCGTATGTAGGCAAAGTGATGTTGCATACCGGTGTTGGTGTCTTGCTGCACCTCACCCTGCTGCTGCTGGTGTTGGTGCCTTGGTGATTTTGGCTAGGCTTAGTTTTATATCAAGGATGACTACTAGGTTGTAAGCTGCTACAGGTCTTTGTATCTTTGTCGTTTCTTGTTTTCTTTACTTTTATCTGCTTCTATGTAATCATGGCCGGTTGATGGCTTTGTTAATTCAAAGTCGGGCTA
Source organism: Triticum aestivum (assembly GCF_018294505.1). Classification (NCBI taxonomy): domain Eukaryota; kingdom Viridiplantae; phylum Streptophyta; class Magnoliopsida; order Poales; family Poaceae; genus Triticum; species Triticum aestivum. The sequence continues at coordinate 612,461,716 of NC_057813.1, forward strand.
GGTTCGAGCCTTTTCTCGGGCTTGACAAATGCCTTTTCTCTAAAAAAAGAATAAAAGCCGGCTATAGCACGAGACCCAGGACACTTTGTGAAATTGTAAGATGAGCCAAGTATTAATAAAGTAGTACATATTTAAAACTTACTATTGTACAAGCCGGCTATTAGGTTGACCCTAGATGACATGGCAACTTCTTATAGCCAACTGCTGTATGTATTATTAGCCATGCTCTTATGGTGTTGATCATCTTCTTGAAGATCTCAAAACACACAAGCCTTTGTCATATTATTTTAAAACACGCAAGCATTTCTCATAATATTTTAGTTCTTATAGTCTGCTTATGTCATCCTATTGTACTTGTTCTAAGAGCATTGATCAGCCGGATTTAGCGAATCCAGCTTCCTAAACGTCCGCGGCAGCCCCGTCTAGCCGCGATCAGTGACGACCACCCTTCAAATGTCCTCTTTACAACCGGATACCTCGTTGTCAAATCATCAAACCCGTACAATTACGTGCAATGTAAACCTAGTCTAAATCTTCGCTAGCGCTCGTTTGCCTCCAAGACCTTGTTCCCGTACGTATCCACGTCCAACAGCTATCAAACCAACAAAGCGAAGGTCCTGTAGCCGGTGAGGTAGAGTAGGAATGGGACACATGGCGTTGTTGTCTCCCATGTCCTACTCTTCCTTGTCGGAGCTTGTGGCCTCGATGTCACGGGTCATGGTGAGATCCACGATAAACCACTCGTGGTCGGAGCCTGACACCTTCACCACTTGGTTGCGGCGTTAGGGGGTGTTGGTCACCCATAGTGGCTGCGTAGTGACGTGCGACTCCGCCTTCGCTGTTGGGAAACATAGTAGAAAATAAAAAAAGTTGTACTACGATCATGATCCCAGGAACACTATGAAGATGCATACAAGGTTAGATTGGATCGTTACCAACTTCGAGTTGCAGCGGAAGAAGAGTTGGTGTAGAACATTCTTGAAGACCCTCAAACCGTTCACGATGATCACTCGAACAAAAGACCAAAAGCATGGACTCTCTACATATTGTAAGTGGATAGGATCCACGATCTGGTGGCACTTCACTGTCGAGAGCTAATCGTCACTAGGGAATTAGAGGGAGAAGAAGAGAACTGCATCGTGCTTATCTATTATGAGGAACAAGAGAACTAGAAGTAGATCAAGTCTAGAACGAACAAGAGAGGGAGAGAGGGGCGCCCAAGACAATGGGAGAAAACTTGTGTCTCTAGGGCGCCCCTCCACATGTATATATAGGTGTAAGGGGAGGGGGCAGCCGAATTGGGGAGGGGTCCTTCCCCTTGCTGCGCCCCAAAGGGAGAGGGACTCTCTCCCCCAATCCAATTCGGCCCCTCAAAGCTTGTCTAACAAGCTAAGGGGGACGCCATACTCTTATTGGGCCTATAAGCTCAATAACTCTCCCCTATTATGCCTTATTGATAATTTCTTTAGCCCATTGACATTAAATATATTCTAAAAGCCTCCTAATCAATATTAGAACCTTCTATCATTTATTTAACATCTCCAAAAACATTTTTCACCTATATATCAATTCCGGTATTACCCGGAACTCTTCTAGTAACCCCAAAACACTTTCGGTTTCTCTCGAAACTATTTATAATATTTGGGAAACTATTTTTTGAATATTTTATCATAACTCTTACTCCACTAACACTCAACAGATCATGATTCCCTTAAGCTTGTGACCTTGTAGATTCGGTAAAACATAGACATGAGCAAAAGGGGCTTTGTTCAATGACCAATAGCAGAGCCGTGGACATCCATATTGATCTGTATGAATTACATGCGTGACATTCGAGTGAACCTTTGATTATCATTTGCTATTCCCTTTGCTTCGCGATACTTTACAAAACTTGAGGTGAGATATATCGATATCCTCTTGAGTCATTCTCCTGAGTCATTTTAATACTGATGTTTGCTTAAAAGCTCTTTCATGTGACCTCAGCAGGAAACTCTTCCTCATGTTTTCATACTAAACCGTTTTAGTATCTTGTGAATATGTATTTTTGCTAAGCCCTATCATGCACTACTATCTCCATAGATTATTATGCCTAAGTACTTTACTGCAAAGCTAGTTTCAATAAAGTCCTAATTTGTGTCAAGAAGTTTTTATAATTTTCAATCAACAATGTGTCATGCATATACAGTGTTTAGAAATATTATCATGCTCCCACTTACTTTCTTGTAAATACAAGCATCTTTGCTTTCCTCGATGAAAACAAATTATTTAACCATTTCATCATAACGAAGATTCCAACTTTACTATGCTTTCAATCCATTATAGGATCTCTTGAAGTTTACACATTTACTAGCATCCTCTGGATTGACAAAATTTTCTTGGACTGTATCATATATACAATATCCTGCTTCTATTTCGATCTCATGGGAATGACATCCATCTATTATATCTCATAATTAAAAAATGTAGTAATTTCTAGTTTAACCCGAACTAACTTTTAATTATTGCTATGAGGAGACAATCTTGTTATAGTCAATTCCTTGATCTTATCATAAACTATTTGCAACAAGTAAAACATTTTTATATGTTAGTTTATAGATCCATTACTATATGTTAGACTCTAAGTCTTTCGAGGGCTCATCAAATTCTAAACTTCAATTATGTATATGGATACTATCTTGGATTACTTTGGCATATAGCAAATTCTAGAGTCAGGGCCCATCAATGCTTCTTTGTTTATTATAGGTCCATTGTTTGTTCAACAATATCTCGTTTGCATACCATGAAAATTTGAACGAGTTTGCCAAACCTATATAGTTCAACTGCAAATTCAACCGAAATCTCTATATCTCATGTAGAGATTTTCATATCATTCATAGTAGTGGATTCTAGAACTACTTCCAATGTTTCTTTCCTTTGACCCTATTATGAAGATTATGTAATCTCGTCGAGTTGCACTGTCCTCCCACTCACCTTTTTGCAGAAACAATTTCTTCAAAATTTACCGCACTCTGTGAAAGAACACTTTGCCTCGGCATAGTGATAGAGGAATACCCAGTTATTTAGGATAACCAACAAAGTAGCACTTATCTAAGTTGGGACATAAACTCGCAAACACTTTTACTTATGTCTTATATGCCCAGATGTTAAGAAAAGGCCAAATGGTTTGGCATACCATACCATATATTATATGCGGTGTCATTTCAACAGATTTGATGGTGCTCTTTTCACTGTATAAGTCGCAATCTCTAAAGCATCACATTGAAAGTATAATGGCATATTGATTAATGTCATCTTTGATCTCACCATGTCATAGATAGTTTGATTACATCTACTCAAAACATTCTACTCTTAGTAATGTTCTAGGAAGTGTAAGCTATAAAATTCTTTTCACATCTCATCAGACATTCGCTAAATTTGCAACTCAAATTTTCCTTTATGCAATCCAATTTTAGAAACAAAATTTCCTTGTTACAATAACTTCTACTTCATTCTGAAAACCTTTTGAAACATTTCAAAGGATCTGGATTTATGTCTCAATCAGTAATATAAATATCTGCTTGACTCATCTTTGAAGATAGATAAATCCACTGCTTGCAACAACACTTCAGAATACACATTTTACAACAAGCAAACCAATGCATTCTTTTATTCGCATCATCACCCCACTGAAACATCTCATATTTGGTTCCTTTGCAAATATTTTAGTAATTTTGAAGACTGACACCGCATAAGTTGGTATAGCTTGTGCAACCGATTTAATTTTAATTTATTTACCTCCTCAGTCACTTCTCCTTCCAACCAGTCAACCTATGAATAAGGCGACCTGAAAGGATCGATATAGTTGACTAGAGGGGGGGGGGGTGAATAGGCAACTAACAATTTTTAGCTTTTCTTTACCAATTTACAATTTGCATCAAAGTAGGTTGTCTAGATATGCAACTAGGTGAGCAACCTATATGATGCAACAATAACAAGCACACAAGCAAGCAAGAGATTCAACACAATATAAGCTTGCACAAGTAAAGGTACGAGATAACCAAGAGTGGAGCCGGTGAAGATGAGGATGTGTTACCGAAGTTCCTTCCCTTTGAGGGGAAGTACGTCTCCGTTGGAGCGGTGTGGAGGCACAATGATCCCCAAGAAGCCACTAGGGCCACCGTATTCTCCTCACGCTCTCACACAATGCTAGATGTCGCGATTCCACTATTGGTGCCCTTGGAGGCGGCGACCGAACCTTTACAAACAAGGTTGGGGCAATCTCCACAACTTAATTGGAGGCTCCCAACAACACCACGAAGCTTCACCACAATGGAATATGGCTCCATGGTGACCTCAACCGTCTAGGGTGCTCAAACACCCAAGAGTAACAAGATCCGCAAGGGATTAGTGGGGGAAATCAAATTTCTCTTGGTGGAAGCGTAGATCGGGGCCTTCTCAACCAATCCCTAGAAAATCAACAAGTTTGATTGGCTAGGGAGAGAGATCGGGCAAGAATGGAGCTTGGAGCAACAATGGAGTTTGGGGATAGAAGAGGTGAGTCTTCTTGGAGAAGAAGACCCCTTTATATAGTGGGGGGACGCATCCAATCGTTATGCAGCCCGCATCTGGACGGTACTACCATTGCTGGAGCGGTAGTACCGCTGCCACAGCGGTACTACCGCTGTGGCAAGCAGGCAAAAGGGTAACCAGGACTGAGGAAGAAGAAGTACACACACTAGGGCGGTACTACCGCCCTGAGGGCGATACTACCGCCGATAGGCGGCACTGCCGCTTCCTACAGCCGCTGGAAAATAGGGGAGTGCAGCGAGCTGAGCGGCAGTTGGAGCGGAAGTAGGAGCGGTACTACCGCCTAGAAGCGGTACTACCGTGCCCTACTACCATCTCTACTACCGCTCCCCTGCATGGTCCTTTACGTAAACCCGACACAAAAAATCGAGACCACAGCAGGGGCGGTAGTACCAGCGACACTAACAAGCGGTACTACCGCCCTGGTCGCGGTACTACCGCTTAGCACAAGGCACCCCTTGTTTTTCACAACACGGAAACTCCAACGAAGCAGGAAGAAAGCGTGGGTGCAAGGAGAATGTGAACGTGATGATTCCACCCATACTCTTCTGAAACAGATCCCCTCTTGATAGTACGGTTATCCCTATGACTCAATTCCACCGAAAAGAAACGAAGGACAATAATCCGTCTAAAGTGAAGTCATCGAGGGGTAACAATCGCATAGCGCCCTTATATTAGATCACCTGAAACGCTTAGTGCACTCGATTAGTCCGCAAACGTATTGTCATCAATCACCAAAACTACTAAGGGATAAATATGCCCTTACATTCTCCCCCTTTTTGGTGGATTGATGCCAACACGGGATTTGCACAAAATAGTAACTGGAATTTAAGTAAACCCTCTCCCATAAAATATAGGCGGGCTCCCCCTAGAGGTGTGCACCAAGGAAATTAGCATGAAAGGCTATGTGCACATCTTTAGGATCAAACTCCCCCTATATTTTTTAGACAAGCAACATCCTTGCATATAAGAATAACAACAAGTACATCTAAGCAGGCACAAGCATGAGAGCAATAATATAAGTGCTGGAAATGAAGCATCTCACAAGATAATAGGGTACTTGATACTAAAGTAGATAGGATAGGGTAGTTCACATATGTCTTACACCATATGGTCTTGCTCACAGCCAAAAGAAAGCGAACGAAAACGAACACGCAAACACAAGACCTAAGGCAAATCCCTAACTCCCCCCCTTTTGCAGCAAGACACCAAAGGGAAAGGGATGACACGACACACGATGGTAGTAGATCTCCATGGCATCACCAGTCATGCTCCTCCTCCTCCTCTTCCTCAGAAACCTCTGCAGCACGGGGAGAAGCATGAACTCCGGTGTCCTACTCAGTGTCAGACCATGGACAACGCACTCTGATCCAAGAATCCTCATCACTGATCCGCTCCTCAGAGCCATCTGCAACCTCAAGGCAAACCTGTCTCATAATGGCCTTGTCACGACGACGAGCCATCTTGGCCTCCTTGTGAGCCTTGTACTGGCCCTTGGCCTGAAAGCAGAATAGACGCTTCATCTTCTCCTTGAGTTTCTTCACGCAAGAGGGCTCCTCAGATGGGGACACATACTCCGGCCTATCCTCATCCTCATCATCTGCATCATATAAGACAGCCTCCTGCACTGGAGGTGCCGGAGTAGACGAACTCCACTTCTCCTTCTGACGCAGCTCGATAGTATCATGAGACACCATGTTGTCGTGACAAGCTCCTCATCTGGAAACTCGGCTGCCCAAGTGTCCTCGATGAGCTGCATAAGATAGGGTCCATAAATGATGCACTTGCGCTCCATGACAGCAGAGTGAAGTTTAGACCACATCACATGTGACACATCCAGCACCTGTTGAGAGCTCTGCTGTTCTTGACAGAATAGAAGCATGTCAACTAGGTAAGAGTGCACCTGATCCAAGTTGCCAATCCGAGGAAACAGGGTGTTCCGAAAGATCCGATGCATGAAGTCTAGAAAGGGCCAGAGCTCATAAGTAACCTTCCCAGTCTCAGACACTTTCCTGGTAGAATAGGGCCAAAGCTTCTCCTTAGGAGTAGCGGCAATCTCCTTATGAGGGCGAAACCCAAGTGGGATCTAGGCACCCTCATCATTGTACGATAAGCTAACCATGAAGTCCTTCCATGGTGTGTGTCGGTGTCAAAACCGGCGGATCTCGGGTAGGGGGTCCCGAACTATGCGTCTAAGGCTAATGGTAACAGGAGGCGGGGGACACAATGTTTACCCAGGTTCGGGCCCTCTCTATGGAGGTAATAACCTACTTCCTGCTTGATTGATCTTGATGATATGAGTATTACAAGAGTTGATCTACCACGAGATCGTAGAGGATAAACCCTAGAAGCTAGCCTATGCACTACAAAAAAATACACTTCCGTGATGATACGTGTTTGTCACAGTAGGTCGCGTTTTTTGTCATCCATGTACACCCATGACGATTTTATGGCAGAATCAAGATAGTCATACCTGTGCTATCGTAGAAGTGTTCCATGACATTACCAAAATTAGCATCATAGAAGTGTCCACTTCCATGATGATAAATCGCGCGTCACGGAAGTGCTTTCGTCAAGGGTGACCGACACATGGCATCCATCGTATGGAACACCGTTAAGCTATCGGGTCGGGGTTTGGATCCGGTAACCCGTTAACAGCCCCGACCAATGGGGATTTTCCACGTGTAAAATCATCATTGGCTGGAGGAAAAACGTGTCGGCTCATCGTTGGGACAGATGTCATCCACTCATTGGACAGAAGGCGCCTATGATACGTCGACACGTGGCACAGCCCAACAGAGGCCCATTCCTGTGAAAAGGCTGGCCCATTTGACTTGGTCAAAAGGTGGCGGGCAGGCCCATGGAAAGCCTGTTAACAGCCTATTCACATATAGCTCATTTACTGCCCGCTAACCCAAGGCCCGTTATACCCTATCCGAATTAGGCCCAGTAGCATCATCTGGGCCATCCAATATGATTCCAGCCTGTTTTCACATATGGCCCATGTATGGCCCATGATGTCTTTCGGCCCATATGAGGCCCTTTGTAAGTCTTGGCCCATTAACGGCCTGTGGTGAAACTAGCCCGTAATGAACACTGTATCACTTTACACCCATTAACGGCCCGTGGTGAAACTGGCCCGTAATGAACAGTGTATCACTTTATACCCATTAACGGACCGTTATTCCGTTGGGCCGTTTCTAGCCCAAGTTATCTTTCGGCCTTCTGAGGGCCCATTTATTCTTGGGCTCATTTGCAACATTTGGTTACTTACGGCCCGTTACTGTCATTTTCTGCTTGTGAGCCAAATTCAGCCCATCATTATAGTCAGCCTATTTGTGGACCATTAATCTGTTGGGCCATTTTCATAGAATCACCAAATACGGCCTATTAATGACCCGTTATGGTCAGCCCATAAAACGTACGATTTCCACTCTAGCCCGTCTACGGCCCATTAAAGGCCCGTACAACGCCCATAAATGAGTCGGACCTTACAAGGCCCATGGATCCTATGAGACAGAGAAGGCCCATGGATCCTACGAGACGTAGAAGGCCCATGGATCCGACGGCCCATTGAAGGCCATGGATCCGACGGCCCGTACATGTCCCATGGATCATACGACCTGTGGAGGGCCATGGACACTACAATGTTTGGGCGATTTGGCCCCTGTTTGAATGATATAGCATATTCAAAGAATTATCCTACTCAATACTATCACCTCTAAAAAACATACACTATACAACAAAGAGACAAATGCATAGAAACGTAGAATAATTCTACACTATACAATAAAGAAACTATAGCCGATTATACCCACTGGCATTATGGTTCGGCACAGGTGATAATAAAGCATACACAAACAGAAAATTACATGCACTGGGGAAATACAGCTCATACATCATGGACGCGCATCAACTTAACTCCATTTGAACTATAATCTCTTTAGAAAATAGGATTGGCTGGATTCAGACATCACAAATTTCAGTCTGCAAAATCTCCAATTCCTTCGTGGTTACCTCAGTGTCTTGTTTCATTTTTTGACTCCTGCATCTAATACCTGCATGTCCAGCCTCAACTTGTTGATTATACGTTGACAATCATGTACACGTTGTCTTGCCACCTCTAGTTGATGCTCGAGAACATCAACACATTCCAATTCCAATCCATAATCATTCGGTAATGGTCATGCCGCACTACTCGCAGATCTTTGTGTTGATATCACTTCATCCTGAAATGTTTCTGTAAGTACACATGACTAGGGCAAAAATATAGTTACAACAGTGAAGCGAGCAAGACACTATTTTGTACTACATGGCAAAACATGAATAACAATAATGTTACACATCATGAAGCATAAGCAGGTGATATTTTAAAAATTATAAAAAAGATAGTCTGTGCAGCCTGCATACAGAAATCCCCCTTAGCTCACCAGAGGAGCATGATGTTGGGGCCCAATCCAAAACACAGACAAGTTACAAATTTAGACAGCACGTTGCGTATAAGTAAGCAAGCAGTTGGCCATTCTGTAGCTCAATTAAAGTCTTAGGGAGCATAATGAACAGCAGAGGGTTTCATACAAACATACTACAACAGGCAAAACTATGCAATCATTACCCTAGTATAAACTAGATTGTGAGCCTCATGCAATAATAGTTGGTTAATAGACTTCAAAGCTTCAGGCACACTTCGGTAGAGTAATCAAATGGTAACGCCTTTAATTATGTCAACTAATAGTTGTACAAGTACCCAACATCAGGCATGATTCTTTGGGCATCTCATTAACTGAGGACAAATAAAGCAATTGAAAAGAGCAAATTAACTATGCCTGAAACAAACACGGAATTGAACTCTTGAGTTGCATACAGTGACTTACCTTAACAGGTTGAAGAGGCTCAGCGCAGCTCCTACTTCTCTTGCAAGGCTCCTTCCTAACATCTTGTACTTGGAAATCCTCAATCCTATCTTCATTGCACCCCCTCTGCAAGGTGACACAAACTAGTTACTCATCTCCTTGGAAGATAAATATGCATACTTTCCCGTCTATGAACACAAAAAGATGATATTATAACAAAACAACACCACATAATGAAACATGCCGCATCTCTTGCACTTGCACACAATGAAATGAGCATTTACTATGTCTGCACTATGTAAAAACTAGGCATACCTTCGAAATGGATCTCCAGGTACTCTTGGAGAGCCTACTTTAGTGTACAACCAAACCTTTATGTCACCTATGAGTTAGACAAGGCCCCACTACAGTAGCCCCTAGTGTTTAAATCATTGACAAGCTCGGTTAGAGTGTTAGGTCAAGAACAACAAGTAATCAAAGCAAACAGTCCTAGTATGGCTGGCTGATGCAAACAAGCAATTGAACAGATGTGTGAGCAAATCTTACATATCAAGAAAAGAAGCAAAGAAGGAGGCTTAAAGACCATCACTTGACTGACCAGATTTAAGGGGCATTTAAACATCATGTGCAACGTATGAACTAACATAAACCTTGCATATTCTAGATTCTACAATGGAATGCACATGTATTAGGTTATGCCATGTATGATGATGCCTAAATGTACACTATAGCAGGCAGGAGTGATTCATCATTGCACGCACAATTGAATTGCAGATTAAGGGCCAGTTCAATTCCGCCTTTTCAGGGCTTATTGTCAAAATAAGACATAAAAGATGTAAAGAAGTCATTTTTGAGTTATGGGCTTGGGTTAACTAATTTCGCTTTGGAGGGGGGTGTTTCGGGTAGTACCTCACTAAAAATTGAAGGGAAGGGGAATAGTGAAATGACTCTGTTGTCTGCCTATATTACACTCAAAATGCAATTGCTGACGCCCGTGTCACACCTGACCCTCAAGTAAAAACAAACCCGCAAGCGTTCATTGCCTTGCCCGCTTGCATCTCCTCTCCCCTTTCTCTCTACCTCGACCCCCTGCCTGCAGCACTAGGGTTCCTCCAGCGAGCCGGCGGCACTGGTCCCATATGGCCTGGTCCTCGACGGTGCTATGTCCAGCTAGGCTACATGGCCGGCGGGTAGGGGCAAATCTCCCTGGCTGCTCCTCCCTCTAGCGCCGCCCCTCATTCTCATGGTCTCCAGCAGCTGCTCCACCATGGTTCGTCCAACGCACTACTCCGGTGGGCGCTGCACAACTACGACTGATGCCACACTGCGGCAGAAGGCACCTTATTCCCCCTCCCCTCCTCCCAGGCCATGTCCTTGAGGTGCTGTTGAAGGATGAGCTCATACAACAAGGTGAGGATCTCCTCTGATTTTTTGCCAAATTTTCATTCTGATCCACTATACAATGAATTGCTATGAGCTGCTTCTGCTGCTGCTATATGATGCATTGCTATGAGCTGCTCCTGCTGCTGCTATATGATGAATTGCTATGAGCTGCTGCTGCTATATGATGAATTGCTATGAGCTGCTCCTACTATATGATGAATTTCTATGAGCTGCTGTTGCTGCTATATGATGAATTGCTATGAGCTGTTGCTGCTGCTATATGATGAGTTGCTATAAGCTGCTCCTGCTGATGCTATATGATGAATTGTTATGAGCTGCTCCTGCTGCTGCTATATGATGAATTGCTATGAGCTGCTCCTACTGCTGCTATACGATGAATTGCTATGAGCGGCTCCTGCTGCTGCTATATGATGAATTGCTATGAGCTGTTGTTGGTATATGATGAATTGCAGACTGCTGCTGCTGTATGATGAGTTGCTATGGGCTGCTGCTGCTTCTATATGATGCTTTCAGGTGGTGCTGCTATATGATAATAACCAGCCACTTGGACCATCGAATTTCAATAAATAATTGTTCTTCATTTAAATGTGGGTCATGCGTTCTTCGTTTAAATTAGGCAATGGGATCTCTATGGAAAACATTGACCAAAGTAGATTGTGCCAAGTAGATGGTATCTTTGTATTTGCATTTTGAGCAAATAGTGATGTTCTGTTTTCCTATCATATTAATTACTGCACTGGGTTCAATTTGTGATGTTTGCAAGTCAAATTAATTTTCATATGGGCAGCAAAATGAAAAAAATATAATGCAATCTAGACTTTCCACTGATCATACCAAAGATAAGCTGAAAACGCAATGAAAAGAAATGGTTGGCTTATTACATGGAGCTTATATTCATAGGTGCTTATTTTCTTAGGATAACTCGTAATAACTGTGCCTAAGAAACTTGGCTAATAGAACTGACATACAAATAACATGTCACGATGATTGCAATGGAAGAGTGACGTACCATAGCACACTGTATAGGCTCACCGCTGCCTCTCCTTTTTTTTGTGATATTCCATGAAATTGCCACATACATCTTGTACTTTTTCATTGTGTAACACTATCTGCAAGTTGACACGGCTAATTTCAGACATCTCTACATGATACTACATTGCATATCCCTTGCGCATATTTAAACCACCAATTAACGATTGTGTGCGTACAATAAACTAGCCATGACTCTGCATGCTGGACTAGCAGACACTGTAAGGGAGCCTAATGTAGTGCACTGGAATTCCTACATGCCACCTATGATTTTGTGTAATGTATTGCCCCTGTTCCTAAATATATGTCTTTGTAGAGATTCCAATATGGACCACATACAGATGTATATAGATGCATTTTCGAGTGTAGATTCACTCACTTTGCTCCGTATGTAGCCTATAATGGAATCTCTAGAAAGACTTATATTTAGGAACGGAGGTACAAGGTAGTATCATGTATGACATCTACATATCTAATTTAGCAGCCAGTAGTAGAAATCATTGTCTGCACAAAGGGATTACTGGTCGAAAATCCTAGCAAAGCACGCTGACAGGCACAGAACAATACAAGAGAGAGAGAGAGACACACTTACAAGATCATAACAATGCCTCAGTCGAGGATCTTGGTTGGCCAAGCTGTTAGATCCAGAAGAAACATCATCCTTGTAGTTTTTGCCAGCTGCATAACAGGTAGCAGCGACTGTAACACCCCAAAAATTTAACCATGATTTATTAATTAAAAATTTCCCATTGTAAATTAATTTTTTACTTTCTGGATGTTCTTTTGATTCAGAACGACCCTTCTCTTCTGAGTTGTGGAGTTTTCATACAATTAGAAAACTTTACAAAAATGTTGTTGGACTTATATACCCTCTCAAGAAAAATATTTCTTTTATCAGTGGAACTATTTCTATGATTATCTTTCCTAAGCTTTAATTCTTTAAAAATGATTTTTTCATAAGTTTTAGAGCCTCTTCTGCACTACAACACTTTGATAAATTTATTTAAAATTCCAACCAAAATTTGGGGATGTCATGTGATGTTCCCACATCACTTTTATGCAAAAATACCTTTTGGTCATTGAAGATTTTGAACTCTACCCCAAAATTTCAAAACTGGTCCAGTTGGTAATTTTGCACTACAACCTATTTAAATATTTCTTTACAAATTCTCCCAAATGTTTGGAGATGTCAGTAGATGCATATAATTCAACTTTATGCAAAAACCCATGAGTGTTCTTTGAAAAATTTGAGCAAATCATCCTCTTTTGCTCTCTAGCCCAGTTGGGTGTTTTCTACTGCAACTCTATTTTATTTTACTCTAGTGCCCATGATCTTTCTCCTGCTTATAAACCACCCTACCAAACCCTTAAGTCCAGGAGATTGGAACCATTGGAATGTTTTTAGTCCATGCAATAATAGCCTTTAGTTTCTGCCCAGATTTGGTTTTCTCAAAAAACTTGCACTAACAAGTTTCTGGTTTTGCCCTAACAACCTTGCCATCATCACTTGTACCTAAAGAGACTTTGATCTGGAGTTTTTGGCCGCCCCAAGAGTTGCCTAGATGCCCTTAGCATTCTGTCAAGCACCTTGTGTGCATGGTCAGTTTTGACATAGTTTTTGGTTTGCACAATGGACCTGCTTGCTTTGCCTAACCAACATGTCTCATGGCTCTACCTTAGTCTATAGCCCCACCCTGCTAAACCTCATGTGGATTGGAGCCCCCTGGCATGCCATGGCATTTTGCCAAACACGTAGCGTGCGTGCTCTGGGTGCGCCTAGAGCGCACGTTTTGCACGCGCGCGCAGCCGAGCCGCTGCGTCGCGCCCCTGGCCTTTGCTCGCCCACAGGGCCGCGCCCCGGCCTCGCCCGCTCACCAGAACCCTCCAGGCCACCCCTGGAGCCCCTCAGCGCCACCGTTAGGTCGGCCATGGCAGCTAGCGCCCGGCCACAGCAGGCTCCTGCCCTGGACGGCGCCGCCCGAGCCATTCTTGCTCGCTAGCTCGCCCCTGGAGCAGTGCCCGCTTGTCAGCTGGCTTCTGTCGCCATCCCCAGCCTCGATACGTCGCGCTGCAAGCTACAGAACGGCGGTTCGCCAATCTTATCCCCGGCCGCCGCGGAACCGACCTAGTCGCGCTATAAATAGGGATCCCCGAGCCCATCCGGACACTCAGGCAACCTCGTACCATCCCCCTAGTGCCCCCACACCCAGCTATCGGCGGAGGGAGGCCGCCTTCCCCATCTCCGGACAGTTCGGTCGCCGCCGCCCTCCGGTCTTGTTCGTCGCAAGCAGAGCCTCCCCGGTCCATCCAGCACCACCATTCGACTCTCTTAGACCTTGCGGAGCCACCCCACCTCTCAGACACGATCGGGAACAACCGTAGCTCTAGTCCCCAATTCTCCTGAAGCCACCGTCCGCCGCAGAGCTCGCCGCCGGCGACTCCCTCTGTCCCCGCCACCCTCTCGACCACTGGGAGGACCGCCCTGGACTGGCGGATCCATCCCTACCATCAGAACCCCGTGGGGAGCCTCCGTTCGCCGGCGTTGATCACCGGAGCTCCACCTTCGTTCGGACAGAGGAGAAAGGAGGCACGGCGACCGGTCAAACCTGACCAGTGGGCCCAAGGGACCCACTGTCAGTGACCCCGAGTCGGTCCATGCTGGCAAAAGTGAAAGCGTAAAGCCCAGAGTATGCTTCCCCCCTGAACCGTTTTTCTTTTTCTATTTTATTTAGAAACAGATTTTTTACTAAACTTTGACTGGTTATATCTTCTTAAATATAATTCCAAATGATTTGATTCTTTTTCTGTAGTTTCTCAAATTTTTCCTAGTTTATTTTCATATTTATTTGAAAAAATTTCAGACAACTTTTTTGTACTGTTTTAAAACTATGTGTTAATTCAATTTTTTTAAAAAATAGGATTATGGGGAGAGAAGAAAACTTTCAAAAGTTTTGGAATGCACCCTGCCTCTCCACAACTTAAAGGCAAGCATTTTGAACCCTGGCATAATATTGTTGTGTGTTGTTCGATACGGTTACAACACCACCTTAACACGAAGTATTCGTTATTTTATGGGATGATATGATCATACTCATGAGTGCATAATGAATGTTCCTTGCTGTTGGAATTTGATATGCTTGTGATAGTAATCACCCTCGTATGCCTTCATGCCTACTGGAAGGAATCCGAGAAAGCCTCTGTCTTGGGTAGATACGAGCTTGTCCCCAGTCTTCGTCGAGACGAGTGTGTCCGGTATGGCATAGTGAGGTACGAGGAATGGTGATTCTGTCTGTTGGTTGAAACATATTTGCTATGCTAATCATGCAGGGAATACTTAAACCTCAAGAGTCGGCCATAGATCGAGTCTTGTTCCAGTAACCCCCATACTTGTTTCGTACTACCACTTGTCCCTGCCATAGGTAGGGTACAGTTCAGTAAGTTGTCAACCCCTTTCTAGCACACACCATACAGGGAGGCCATGGTGGAAGATATCGGCTGCATCCAGTAGGCATGCCACCTGGTCCGGGGGCATGGGTGTTTCTGGTTGTAGCCGAGGGGGTAGCTCCCCTAGTTTGCGCGCGTTATAAATTTTGTGATCCCATGCTAGTCGAGGTTGTAGCCTCCCCACTTAGAGTTTTGCTTAACGAGTGTCGTGGGTGATTCCAGACACCGGTAAGTCAGGCTGGTGTGTGCAGTCAGGTGTGTTTTCAATTAAAAGACCGTAGACGGAATTAGTCTCGATGGACTAACGGAATCCGCTACTCGTGGTAAAGAGTACACCCTCTGCAGAGATTACATCTATTCGAATAGCCGTGTCCATGGGTAAGGACTACAGTCTGGGATGGGTCAAGTCTCGGTCTTAGTGTCGGTCTTCGGAGGAAAAACTGCTAAACCAGAACATTGATTATGACCTGTGACATATGATGATTATGATTATTATTATTGTGGACTAACCATTTACATTATTTGAATTATTGAGTATCCCTAGGACGGTTCTACCTCATGGATATTCACTATGATTATTTCTTTTATAAGCCCTTTATGTGGTGTCGCTCAGACGCCCGACTGTGGCATGCTTGTTATTTAAGTTACTTATAATCCCTTTATGTGGTGTCGCACGGATGCCCGACTGTGGCATGTTTGTTATTTAAGTTACTTATAAACCCTTTATGTGGTGTCGCACAGACGCCTGACTGTGGCATGCTTGCTATTTCTTTTATAAGCCCTTTATGTGGTGTCGCTCAGACGCCCGACTGAGGCATGCTTTAAATTATTATCCTTTCGAGGCGTCGCTTCAGACACCCGATCGGCGCATTCTATTTCCACTCCATTATTGCATATTCATGTTGTATAAGAATAACCTGCTTGCGTGCATCATGGATTTTATTTTGTGACTGACGTTATGATCATGAAATATTTCAGAGCATGATTATCATTCATTATGATATACCTGTGTTCATAATGTTTGCGAGTACATTCAAAGTACTCACTGGCTTGTCCCTGGCTATTGTCTTGGCCAGATTTCTTGCATGGAGAGGAGCGTTGCGATGACAGCCCCGGAACCTACGCAATGATGATAGCAGCCTTGCAAAGATAGGAGTTATCCAGGTCAGCTGTTCCTGTGGGAAATGGAGTCCCATAGACGCTGATGAACCACAAACCGCTTCCGCCACTAGAAACCTTGTGTTGTACTCATAGGCCAGAATGGTCTTGTACTGCATATTATGTATTTTGCTTGGAGTTTCTATATCAAGTTGGTGTCTCATCAGCTAACAGTAATCCTGGGGCTGGTGAGCACAAGGGCCATTTTCTGGGAAATTAATATCCCAAAAATCCGGTCGCGACAGCGACCGGTTAGTATATTTGAAGTACATCAGGCAGGTGATGCTGGACGGGTTTAAAGGTGACAAGTACCTAGGCCGTGGCGGGTGCTTGACATCTCTCCAGACGGTGGGAATCAGGTTAGAAACGTCAAGGGTGATGACACTACGCTGGATGTCGGGGTCCGGTAAGGAGATCTAGAACCGTCGAGTAGGGTGTTTGTGGAGCGGCTCTATTAGGGTGGACTACGGTGTGGGTGAAGCGGATCTGTGGCCGTGGACGAGGGCATAGGTGAAGCTGCTCCGATGGTTGGGTTAAGGATGGTGTCGACGACATGGATCTGCGGCCGTGGACAGGGCGTCAGAAGTTGCTCCGGTGGTTGGGTTAAGGAAGGTGTCGACGATGCAGATCTGCGGCCGTGGAAGGGGTGTCAGAAGCTGCTCAGGTGGTTGGGTTAAGGATGGTGTCGACGATGCGGATCTGCGGCCATGGACGGGGTGTCAAAAGCTGCTCCGGTAGGTTGGATGAGGGTGCGAGGAAGCGGATCTGAGGCCGTGGACTTGTGAGTTGGCAAAGCGGCCCCGGTAGGGTTGAGAATGGTATAGGCGAAGCTACTCCGGTAGGGTTGATGATGGTGTCGGCGAAGCGGCTCCAGTAGGGTTGAGGAAGGTGTCAGCGAAGAGGATCAGAGGCCGTCGACGGGGGCGTCGGTGGGGCGGCTCCGGGGGGTGTGGATGAAGCGTCTCCGGTGGGGAGTACAAATGAGCCGCTGCAAATGCACGATGGTTGACGATATTATCGGCGAAGCAGATCCGGCGCCGTGGACAAGGCCGACACTGAATGGGCTGTGGTACAGTGGTGGATGAGCAGTCTACTTGTTTCTAGGGGAGGTTGGAGGGGTAGATGCGGCTGCAGAAGCAGATCCAGCGAGGTGGACGTCGCTGGCAGTGAATGGGCTATGGTACGCCGGTGGATGAGTAGTCTAGGGTTTCAAGAGGGGAGGGGAGAAAAGGCGATGAAGTACGGACGGCGTGATGTAAGATGCTCTGGTGCTGTGGAGTTAGTCGTTTTTGCGGGAGGGGGGGAGGAAATGGGGGTGCCGTGTAGTGGGGGGAACCGGAAGTTACCAAAGCAGCCCTGACCTATCATGTAGATGAGGGCGGTATTGTAACTGTTAGTCTCCGTGCACCAAGGACAAAAGGGGAATTTCACATACTAAAGACTAAGGTGGCGGAAATTTTAGAAGGAGGCGGGAGATTTTGCCGCCCGCGGGATCGTTCGTATCCAGGTTCAACTAATTTTGGACCGTGCGAGCGGGAAGGTCATGCTAGACTGTGTACACGGGGCACGTGTTAGCAGTTAATAACTGGTGTGAAGTCCACCCCAGAAAAAAGACAATAACTCGGGATGATGCGCCGATAACTTGGACGTTCACACGGGCGCAGCCAATCGTACGGGTGTAGTGGCGCGTTCACAAAAAAGGGATTAAACGCTCAACATATGTATTTCTCATGTAAATAGATAATTTAGTGTCATTGATTATTTACTTTAAACATAATGCATTGACGTGTTAGTGTAGAGGCGCACAAAAAGAAATGGATATTGTAGTCCGCTACTTAAAAGTGTTACCTCATATGATTACATATCCTCCATTTCATAAATTTTGTACCCGTTGAATTCATATATGAATATTACATATATTACTTAAAAATAGAAACTTAAATCATCCAAGACTAATGAATTTGAATGCAAGAGTAACAATGGTGCATGTACATGATAGCTAAATTGGTTGTTTGAAGAAACATCACTGTAACTTCGGCATGCACAACTGAAAAGGTTTATTTAAATAGAAAAAAATGTGATATGTGAGTGTCCAATCTTTGTAGCTTTGAATCGATATTGTACCTTTGGCCACGATACGAAGTAGATATTGACTTATGTTCAAGCGATGCACGTCCACGATCGCTAGATAGTGATACGTGAATGAATTGTGCAATCTCTCTCACACACATACATATCTCATTTCTGTGTGGGCATCAAAATCACACACGCGCACTTCTTGTATTTCTCTCCCTCCGTCAAGGTTAAATTCGTCTTTATACCCCGTCCTACAAGTCTTTCACACAGAAACACACACGCTCTCTCTGTCTAACACGCCCGCCCCTTTAATTCCGCCCACCCACAGCCACTAATGTCTCAAAGTATAATAATGTCTCTCACACATATGCCTAAGGTTAACTCGAGTTCCAGAACCATATGAATACATACAATGGGATTCCAACAGAGCACCTTTTGTTTTGAGGTTTCTCTCTCTCTCTCTCTCTCTC
>NC_057813.1:612481740-612486614 GCF_018294505.1 Triticum aestivum
ACACACACACACACACACACACACACTCGCTAGTTGTGCCTCTGTGCCTATCCCGCACACTCTCGATACGTCTTTCTCTCCCCCCAACAATGACAGCAGAAGGGTAACAACTCGATCTGATCATAATCTGTCAATTGGTTTCTCTCTCAAACATTGTGTCTTGGTGCCTCGCTCGTTAGCCCCCTCGATATGTAGACTTATCGCGCGCGCACAGCTGTAGTGACGATGACGCTGCACCCAGCGTGCCTTGTTTTTACCGGCCTCATGTGATAGTTTTCACCCTGTTTTCTGTTAATTAACAAGGCAACCTTTTCTTTGTTACTACTAGTGAATCTGAAATCATTCTGGAGAGACATAAAATATATCACTTCAACCCAATTATCGCAGCAACTATTTTAAAAGAAACTAGCTAGCTGCCCGTGCATTGCACGGAACATCAAGATGCATTTGTATGAGTAGTTTATCTTGTGAGAGAAAAGGCTGAATAAGGGAAGGCCTTATTTGTGAAAGTGGAGAGGCGTGTGGGTATATTTTTGCAAAATTGCCATAGTTTCTTTCCTATCCGTTAGATATAAACCCAACGGCCTATATTGCAGGATGGCACGCACACCATCATCACCAACTCTATTTTCTACTCCCTCCGTTCCTAAATACTCCCTCCTTCCAAAAATACTTGTCATCAAAATGGATAAAAGAGATGTATCTAAAACTAAACTACGTCTGGATACATCACTACAAAAAAATACACTTCTGTGATGATACGTGTTTGTCACAGTAGGTCACGTTTTTTTTCATGCATGTACATGCATGACGATTTTATGACAGAATCAAGATAGTCATACCTGTGCTGTCGTAGAAGTGTTCCATGACATTACCAAAATTATCATCACGGAAGTGTCCACTTCCATGACGATAAATCGCGCGTCACAGAAGTTCTTTCGTCAAGGGTGACCGACACGTGGCATCCACCGTAATGGAACACCGTTAAGCTATCGGGTCGGGTTTTGGATCCGATAACACGTTAACAGCCCCGACCAATAGGAAATTTCCACGTGTAAAATTCTTATTGGCCGGACGAAACACGTGTGAGCTCGTCAGTGGGTCAGATAGGCGCCTATGATATGTCGACACGTGCCACGGCCCACCACTGGGCCATTTAGCTTACAAAGCCGGCCCGTTTGACTTGGTCAAAAGTTAACGAGCTGGCCCATGAAAAGCCTGTTAATGGTCTCTTCACAAATAGCCCATTTTACGACCCGTTAACTCATGGCCCGTTAGGCCCTAAAGGAAATCGGCCCAACAACGTCATGTGGGCCGTCGAATATAACACCAGCCCATTTCACTTTTGGCCCATGTATGGCCCACGATGTCTTTCGGCCCATATGAGGCCTTCGTATCTTTCAGCCCTTCACAGGCCCATGGTGACTCTAGCCCATAATGAACAGTAATTTTCTTTGTGCCCGTTAATGGCCCGTGATTTACATGGGCCATTTCCAGCCCGTGTTTGCTTTCGGCCTATTGACGACCCATACGTTCTTGGGCTCTTTTTCGGCCCTCGATTACTTCCGG
Organism: Triticum aestivum; assembly: GCF_018294505.1. Lineage (NCBI taxonomy): Eukaryota > Viridiplantae > Streptophyta > Magnoliopsida > Poales > Poaceae > Triticum > Triticum aestivum. The sequence continues at coordinate 612,483,310 of NC_057813.1, forward strand.
CCCGTTACTGGCCTGTTCCCCTAATGGGCCAAATTCAGTCCATGGCAAGAGTCGGCCCATTACTGGCCTGTTACCCTAATGGGCCAAATTCGGCCCATGGCAAGACTCGGCCTGTTTCTGGCCTCTTAACCCGTTGCGCCGTTTCCAGCCCATCCTATATTCTGGCCCATTAACGACCTGTTATGCCTATGACAGAATTAAGCCTTTGCTGTCCTACGGCATGTTAACGGACCGTTACCGTGCTGGGCCGATACCAATTACGCCCGTTTACGGCCCATGTAGACCCATTTATCCGACAGCTCGAGGCCCACCGATTCTACGACCCTGTTGGAGGCCCATTTATCGACGGCCCGTAGGAGACCCATGGATCCTACGACCCATAGAAGACCCATGGATCCTATGGCCCATAGGAGACCCATGGATCCTATGGCCCGTATATGGCCCATGGTTGTTGCGGCCACTAACAAACGAGGGAAAAATAAGACTAGGAAATAAATAAGGCCGAAACTAACGCTAGGCTATTAAGGCGATTGCACAGATTACATCCACTCGACATCAAAGATCGCCACCAGTGCAAATATAGGGAACACCCTAGACTATACAAAAATGGCTTGCTATTTTCTTCAGCCGGTGGCTGCAAGTTAAGAATAAATTTTTTATCGCACCAAAATAAATTACAACTATATAACAAAAGGAAGGTTGGCATAAAACTTAACAGTCTAGTAGATAAATGCACCACCAGAAGTTCAGAAGCTCATTTCATTTAACATGACTGTTGCGTTTTCATGCTGTATTGTCCGATGGAGCACCATAACCCTCGCCTTCATTTCCCCTAGGCTCCTGAACAACATAGCAAATGTCTGATAGTCTAGTTTCCAAACCATGCATATCTTGACAACATCGAACAATGTCTCTCCTTGTTTCACAAAGGGTCTCTGTTAGGGAATGGACTTGTGTCTGGAGCGCAGATACAACATTGCTTTGAGCTTTCATATCTTGATCATGAGGCAGTTTGGACGATATTGCCTTAACGACCAACCCAGTATTACGCAGGAATGTGCTTTTGGCACTGTTAGTGGACAGGAACTGACCCACTGCAGCAAGAGCTGACATTGCGGTTATAGTTGCCTCGCCACCTTCAAAAGGTGGCGGTTCCACCATTTTTTCCATAGCTTTCTGAAAAGTTGAGGTTTTACATTAGTAGTACCAGAACAGAAGATATTAAGGAGGCAGCAAAACCAAACAAAATAGCTTTGGTCTATATACAGAATTTATTCTGGTGAACCCATGTAAAATATTAGTTGTATTTTATTGCAAAGTACATAATAAAACCAGGTTCCAAACATATGACCATGTACCATCGCTAATGTATTGTCTATTTCTTCACATTGTATTGAGGGCTAAGGATAAAGAGACGAAGTTTATAATATGGTAAGCATAGTATGACATCATTCATATCACAGAACAACTGAGAACAGACAAACAGGAAATTGTAACGTTGTGTGGGCAAGTCCAACACGGAACTAGATTATGGGTCAAGATCAAAGGAACATCACTCCTCTCTTTTAAACCTTGTAATGTGCAATGATATGCTAAGACAATTGTGTATAAAATTGAAAAGAGTAATAGACATTGGCTACAAACCATGCAGTTCAAGGCACAAGTCAGAGTAAGTAGTAGTTAAAAGGTATGAGGATTAAGGACTTACAACAGCGGCTTTGACTGGTGTAGTCATGCCCTTCTTCTTGCTGGTGTGACAGTCCTTGAAGATTTCCACAACATTTGGTTCAGGTACTTTTTGGTCCTTCCGGGCTTTCCTCTGCATTTCGAACAAGTCAATATAGATAATATGGTACAACGAAAAGAGTGAAACAACAGCTAATTACAAGAGCCTCGCAGTGTGCAATATAGCTACGAGATCCCGTCGTCTGTTGGAATTTCACTTTTGTACGGTTGGCCTTGTTCTTTGAACAGTTCACCTACAAGAAGATAGATTTGTGTGGCACATGCGTAAATAGGACTTCAACATGCGATCTGATCACATATATATAATGTACCTGATACTTCGGATCAGACCAGTGTTTAATAAGGCCCCTCCAGTCTTCATCCGATATATTTTCCACTGGAGATGTTTGGGAAAGTTCACTGTTAGCCTTGCCTTCAAAGTGAGTTTTCCTCAAGTTATACCGATACTGTCGCAGAGAAGACTTGAAAACATGGGTGCAAGCGTGTGTGGTTGCATCATCTTGGCTATCCAACTTGAACCTCATCTATTGAAAATTATGGGAGTCTCATTATCAGCAACCTAGAAAGTATGGGACAGAGAAAGACGATATTATTAGTTTCCATACATAACCATACTTACAGATAAATGGTCGAGGAAGGTGTTGAACTGGGTTTTGTCTTTGTCATTCCTATACTGAATCCATGTTGGGAGGATACGTACATGACGCCTAACGACAACCGCTGCCTTTGATACTAACTTGGCTGACTCTGTAGCATCACGTGGCCTTTTTAAACCTGCCTCAAAACGGATCTCCATTCTTCCTCCTCTAGATTTAGTTAACCTATCGAGCATTATCCCTGATGTTTGTTTCCTCTTGCGCCTAGGTGCTTGTAACACCCCGGATCTGATGCGCCAGGTGTCCGTCAGTTATTCGCCGTCGTTGCCATGTCTTTTGCTTGCGTGTTGCATTTTGTCATGTCATCATGTGCATTTCATTTTGCATACGTGTTCGTCTCATGCATCCGAGCATTTTCCCCGTTGTCTGTTTTGCAATCCGGCACTCCTATGCCCTCCGGCGTCCCCCTCTTCTCTCTTTTCATGTGCGGGTATTAAACTTTCTCAGAATGGACCGAGTCTTGCCAAGCGGCCTTGGTATAGCACCGGTAGACCGCCTGTCAAGTTTCGTGCCATTTGGAGTCCGTTTGATACTCCAACGGTTAACCGGGTAACCGTAAAAGCCTCCTTCTCTTTGCAGCCCAACACCCCTTCCAGAGTGGCCCAAAACCCATCTAACTCCCCTCCATGCTCTCGGTCATTCGATCATGATCGTGTGGGCGAAAACCGCTCCTCATTTGGACTCTCCTAGCTCCCTATGCCTATAAAAACGTCCTCCCCATCCATTTTCCCCCCAAAACCCTAGATCCATCCCCTCCGCGCTGCCGGACATGTCCGCCGATGGCCGGACATGTCCGCTCCTCCGCGCCGCCCGCCGCAGCGAATCACGCAGCGCCACCTGTCCCCGCACCGCTTCCCAGCCGCCGCGGCCCGCCCGAGCCTGCGCGGGGCCAGCTGAAGCCCA
>NC_057813.1:612487181-612494328 GCF_018294505.1 Triticum aestivum
CAGCTCCCCCGCCGCCGCGAGGCCCGGCCTCCTCGCCGGCCGCCGCCCGCGCCGTCCGTGCCCGGTCGCCGCCGTTCCCGGCCGGATTCGGGACGGGACCGGCCGGATCCGCCTCCGCCAAGCCACCCCGAGCCCTCCACGCCGGCGCCGCCCTTCCCCACTGCTCCGGCCGCCTTCTCCGGCGAGATCCGGCCCTGCCTCGGAATCCGTGCACGAGGTTGACTTTCCCCTCCCCGAATTTTTCCCAAGTCCCTGGATCTGTGTAATTTTCATGCCATGTTCATCACATTGTATCTCTGCATCCGTAGCTCCGTTTCGTGCGTGTAATATGTCAAATTGTTCGTCTCAAGGAGTACATCATTTCATTTCATTGCATCATATTCATTTGAGGTCATCTTGATGCCTGAATCATCGTTGCAAGAGTGCTTCATGATGTTATCTGCTGTTTGTTATCAGAACGAGCTCTTTTGTTATTTTTGCCATGATTGATGTGTGCATCCTATGAGGTTGATGTCTACATGTATTTTGAACTATGCCATGTCTTCTTTACAGAGGTGCTTACCATTTATTTTTGTGATCAATGTGGTGACTAGCACAAGCATGCAAACTAGGCATCATGATGTTACTGATTTTAGTCCCTGTTCTGCTGTTATTTTGATGCCATGTAAACTTGATGCTACAGAGAGATCCATGCACAATTTGAGATACTTCAGTAAGGATGTTTTGAACATATGGTTGTTGTCTCTCCATTCATGCCTCTGGTTGCAATTATGGAGTTGTCTAGCATGTCATTTTCGTGCTCTACTTTTGCTTCAAAATGTTTCCTGGCAGATTGTTTACATGTTATTCAATTTTGCCAAGGTTGTTGTAGTTGATCCTTGCATGCTATGAACTTGTTCTTGCCTTGGTTTGTTTGATAAACATGTCTTCTTGATGATGCTATGCTTATCTTGCCATGCAATGACTTGTGGTGAGTGAATCGAGCTTGTTAAGTAGTGTACTTGATGTTGCTGTTTTACTAGGCTGAATCTGTTATTTCGTGATGCTATGTAAACCTTCTGCTACAAATCATTCTATGCATAATCTGGAGATGATCACTAAACATGTTTTGTTCTACATGTTATGCTATATCCATTCATGCCCCTGGTTGCAATTATATCTTGCTGTAGCTTGTTCATATCTTGCTCCAAAGTTGCTTCATAATGTTGTTGTCAGCCTGTTAACATTAAGTCAGTTGTTACCATGATTGTTGCTAGTGTTCCATACACCCTATGACCTTCCTCTTGCCATGATTAGCTTCACAAACATGCCTTCTTACTGTTGATTGCCTTGCCATGCCATGTAATGATCTGTAGTGAGTTTCACAAGCTCATCTACATGCCTTCATAATTATGTTCCTGCCATGTTTGAATCTGTATTATAACTTGCCATGTTTACATGGGTGCCATCATATTTTCCGTTCCTTTTTGGCTTATAGTCAGTAAGGGACTTTTGATCTATGCTTTGAGTAGATTCATGCCATGCATTTGTTTGCCATGATAAGTTCCTGTAACATGCTGTTTGATAGCTCTAAACATTGCATCGTGATGTTATTTTCTGCAAAGTCTGAAATTGTTATTACTTGCAATCTTACCATGTGTGTTTGAGCATGTTCTAGTGATTTCCAGAGATAGCTCAGTGTTCATGTTTTGTAATGCTTTACCTGTACATCATGTCCATGCCTTTTGTTTTCATATTGAGGTGCTGTAGCATGTTGTTTTGATGCTTGCAATATGCCTAGTCGCTGTTTTGGACAACTTGTCCTTTAAACTTGTATAACATGTGTGTGTTGCACCGTTGCTCCGTTTTGAGCGTGCTCTACATGAAACTTGCTTGTTTTTGCATGTAGTTTCATATTATCATGTTGCATCCATGTTTTGAGGTGTTTGCTTGATGTTTGAGTGCATTTTGCATCAATGCCATGTTTAACTTATTTTGCTCATATCTTCTAGGACGTAGCTCCGAACTAAATGAACTTTATATGTAACTTGACTAGAATCTCGTGTAGATCATCTTGGTGCATCTTAACTTGCTGTTTAACAACTTGAACATAAGGTTTATTCAGATCTGGACCAACTTCGAAATATGCATATGAGGACTTACCGGAATTGTTATATGTTGTTCCCGGCCTCATTTAAACTTGCCTTGATGTGTTGCTCTTGTTTGCATCATCTCTTGCCATGAGTAGCTTCATGTAGCCTTGTCATGCATCATGCTTGTTGTGCATCATGCCTTGTTCATGTGTGGTGTGTTTACTATGTTGTGTGCTTCTTGTTAGTTCCTGTTTCGTTGCGATTGTGAGGATTCGTTCGTCTACGCTTGGTTCGGCTTCATCCATTCATCTTCTTCATGGACTCGTTCTTCTTCCTTGCGGGACTTCAGGCAAGATGACCGCTACCCTGGATCTCACTACTATCATTGCTATGCTAGTTGCTTCGTTCTATCGCTTTGCTGCGCTACCTATCACCTGTTTATCAAGCCATCCCAAATTGCCATGAACCTCTAACCTTTGACACCTTTCCCATGCAAACCGTTGTTTGGCTATGTTACCGCTTTTGCTTAGCCCCTCTTATAACGTTGCTAGTTGCAGGTGAAGTTGAAGATTTCTCCATGGTGGACAGGTTTATGTTTGGGATATCACAATATCTCTTATATTATTAATGCATCTATATACTTGGTAAAGGATGGAAGACTCGGACTTTTTCCTGGTGTTTTGTTCCACTCTTGCTGCCCTAGTTTCCGTCATACCGGTGTTATGTTCCTGGATTTTGCGTTTCTTACGTGGTCGGGTGATTTATGGGACCCCCTCGACAGTTCGCTTTGAATAAAACTCCTCCAGCAAGGCCCAACCTTTGTTTTACCATTTGCCTCACCACCACCTATACCTTTCCCTTGGGTCGGCCAACCCAAGGGTCATCTTTATTTTAGCCCCCCCGGGCCAGTGCTTGTCTAAGTGTTGGTCCGAACCGAGTAGACTGCAGGGCCACCTCGGGGCAACTCGAGGTCTGGTTTTACTCATAGGATGTCTCATCCAGTGTTGCCCTAAGAACGAGATATGTGCAGCTCCTATCGGGATTTGTCGGTGCATCGGGCGGCTTTGCTGGTCTTGTTTTACCATTGTTGAAATGTCTTGTAAACCGGGATTCCGAGTCTGATCGGGTCTTCCTGGGAGAAGGTATATCCTTCGTTGATCGCGAGAGCTTATCATGGGCTAAGTTGGGACACCCCTGCAGGGTATAATATTTCGAAAGCCATGCCTGCAGTTATAGGCAGATGGGAATTTGTTAATGTCCGGTTGTAGATACTTGACACCAGATCCGAATTAAAACGCATCAACCGTGTGTGTAGCTGTGATGGTCTCTTTTCGGCGGAGTCCGGGAAGTGAATACGGTTTCTGGGTTATGTTTGACGTAAGTAGGAGTTCAGGATCACTTCTTGATCATTACTAGTTGACGACCGTTCCGCTTTCTCTCTTCTCGCTCTTATTTGCGTATGTCAGCCACCATATATGCTTAGTCGCTGCTGCAGCCTCACCACTTTACCCCTTCCTTTCCCTTTAAGCTTTGCTAGTCTTGATACCCATGGTAATGGGATTGCTGAGTCCTCGTGGCTCACAGATTACTACAACAACAGTTGCAGGTACAGGTTTTGCGATGATCATGACGCGAGAGTGATGTTTGCTTGTATTGGAGTTCTTCTTCTGCTTCTTCTTTGATCAGGGATAGGTTCCAGGTCGGCAGCCTGGGCTAGCAGGGTGGATGTCGTTTGAGTTTCTGTTTGTGTTTCATCCGTAGTCGGATGATGCTCTTATGTATTGTGATGTTGTATTCGTGTGGCATTCTATGCCTCTTGTATGTATCCACATCTATTATGTAATGTTGATGTAATGATATCCACCTTGCAAAAGCGTTTCAATATGCGGGTCTATCCTTGGTGGGACCTTCGAGTTCCTTTTGGATAGGGTTGCATATTGGGCGTGACAAGTTGGTATCAGAGCCTTGACCGACCCTAGGAGCCCCCTTGATTGATCGTATAGTTTGGCCGTTGTTGAGTCTAGAAGAAAACTGTTTTCAGAGTCTAATTATATCGGAGAGTAGGAATTCTTTTTACAACTCAGTCCCTTCGTCGTTCTGGTAAGGAATCGTGACGTAGGTGTTTTGAATTACTCCTCTTCCCCTTCAAATTTTCTTTAGGTTCACGCAGTGGGTTTTCCGATCGTTGGTTCTCAGCTCTTTTCATCTGGTGCATTTCTCGTCAAGTCGACTCGAGCCTCTTCATCTTTGAGTTCAATCCTCAGTTGTTTTCTTTTCCCACCCGCCCTCCCTTCTTCTTCTCGGAACCGGAGCCTGTTATCGAGTATCCATCCTACTCGTGTGAAGTCTTTGCTTTCTTTCCTCAATGATTTCAACCGGTGTCTTCTCTTCAAGTTATTCGTTGTTTTCCCCTTCCAAGTAGCCTTTGTTTTTCCCACCCTCCCACCCTCTTCTTCCTGGAGCATGAACCTCTCTCGAACATCTATTTCATTCGTGCGGAGCCTCTTCAGTCTTTCGTCAATTGTTTCAACCGGTGAATTCTCGTCTTGTTCGTCATTCTTCATCCCTTTTTCTTTTTTCGGTGGATTCAATTCTAATTTTTGGTAGTGATTACATTTTTTCCCTCGGCTCAAGTGTTATCCTTGCTCGTTCGCCTCTCGCCAATTTATCCTTCCGGAGTGTTCAAGACATCTCAGGAGATTCGACTGTGTTCGAATTAATTCGAGGTTATCACCTCATTCTAATATTTCAATTGTTCCGGTGCATCATCTATCTATTGAACAATCCTTTTCAACGGTGTTCTCTCTTCAGTGGGCCCTAACCCACAGGTCTTTTCCCAGGATCTTACCTGCCTCTTCTAATTCCCCGGAGTTGTTCTCAATTCTTTTCAAAGTGTGACGTGAGAATGGATTTCATAAGTCAGATGCCTTTCCAAGATCGATTTCAAATCATTTCATTGTTGGCTCAAACCCCTTTGTTTTTCATTCTACCGGAGTATCTCAGTAATTTTGGTGGTGTTTCTCGTCGTCATTTGAAGACCGAAGAAGAGTTTTTCCTCTAAATCTTGTCTGTTATCTCGAACTTTCGTGGTTCTAGCTTCATGTCATCCTCTCGAATTCAGTCTGTCAGATATTCTTTCTTACCCATCCGGAGTATTTCAGGAGTTGATTTCTTTTTCGTTTCACCGGAGGCCATCATCCCAGTTACCGTTCTCTATTTATCCCGGTGCTTCGTTCAAGTGTTCTTTAATCAGCTCGTTATCTCTTCGTTCTTGTGCATCTTAATCCCCTCTAGCATATTTGTTCTTCTAATTCTTCCCGGTGTTTCATTCTCTGCCATCAGTCATTTCCGAATTCTAACGGTGGTTCGTTCAAGATTCTTTTCCTTGATTATCATTTTAATCCATTCGCTCTTTCGAATCCTACCGGTGGTTCATGAAGACTTTCTCAGTTTTGTGCTATCCCTTCTCAATCCTTTTTCAAGAAGAATAAGTAGTATGCAAAATTCCATTGGTGGTCATCAATTTAATTTGATGAAGGATAAGCATACAATAAATCTTATTCTTATTTCTTCCAAGTGAGTAATCCCTTTCTTCAGAGTTTGTTCGTGAGGAATAAATTCTAGGTCCAAGTCTTTTCGTCTTTTCTTTTCCGGAGTTCAAATATCCTCAGCCATTTCGTCGGAACCTCCATCTAAATCATCGCAAGGCTCATCTTATTCTTTCTTCCTTCATTCTATCTCATCATCCTTTTCGTTACCGGAGTTCTTCATGGTGGTTCTTCATGATTTAATCTTTTCTTCAAGAGTTCATCAAGATTTTGTTGGTGGAGTTCAAGTATCTTTTCTTCTCGCGTCTTGAAGTGCAATTAATTCTTCATTTTCTTTTGAAGTGGAGTTTTGCATTTCTTCGTTCTTCTCAGCTACCCAAATCATTTCCGTTTGTGGCCAGTTATCACCTTATGATCTTGAGATGTTATCCATAAGTCCACATCAAGCTTATTCTTTCGTTGTTGATTTTTTTTTCAACAACTCTAGTCAATCCTTCCTTCTAAGTTCTTGTCATTCAATTCTTTCAATTCTTCCAGAGGCATTGCGTTGGTCATCTAGTCAAGTGCCATCTCTTTGGGTTAACTTCATGTTCTATTCTTTCCATGTTCAGTTAGAGTGCTGCCTAAATCCTTTCAGTCTTATTCGTTTCTTATCTCATTCTAACCAGAGTGATTTCATAGTCTATCTGATTCAGTGAGCCTTCGATTCTCGTCATTCTCGTCGTTCCTCTCTTCTTCTTGAGTGCTCTTGATTCTTTGCTTCTTTACTCGAGTTCTTGTTTAACCTCATCCATTTTTCCCTTCCGTCTCGGTCCTAAGATCTCGGGACGAGATCTCTTGTTAGTGGAGGAGTGTTGTAATGCCCCGGATCCGATGCACCAGGTGTCTGTCAATTATTCGCTGTCGTTGCCATGTCTTTTCTTGCGTGTTGCATTTTGTCATGTCATCATGTGCATTTCATTTTGCATACGTGTTCATCTCATGCATCTGAGCATTTTCCCCGTTGTCCGTTTTGCAATCCGGCACTCCTATGCCCTCCGGCGTCCCCCTCTTCTCTCTTTTCATGTGCGGGTATTAAACTTTCTCAGAATGGACCGAGTCTTGCCAAGCGGCCTTGGTATAGCACCGGTAGACCGCTTGTCAAGTTTCGTGCCATTTGGAGTCCGTTTGATACTCCAACGGTTAACCGGGTAACCGTAAAAGCCTCCTTCTCTTTGCAGCCCAACACCCCTTCCAGAGTGGCCCAAAACCCATCTAACTCCCCTCCATTCTCTCGGTCATTCGATCACGATCGTGTGGGCGAAAACCGCTCCTCATTTGGACTCTCCTAGCTCCCTATGCCTATAAAAACGTCCTCCCCGTCCATTTTTCCCCCGAAACGCTAGATCCATCCCCTCCGCACCGCCGGACATGTCCGCTCCTCCGCGCCGCCCGCCGTAGCGAATCGCGCAGCGCCACCTATCCCCGCGCCGCCTCCCAGCCACCGCGGCCCGCCCGAGCCCGCACGGGGCCCACCGAAGCCCATCG